>NC_141877.1:276985362-277286529 GCF_056163025.1 Triticum urartu
TTCCGCTCCCACTTCAGCTTCTGGAGCAGGTGCGGCAGCGCCTCGGGTCACGATGCTCTCCGGCTTCAAGCTTACCAAGAGGAAGGTGGACTATGTTGTTGTAGACCAGTAAGTGCCCCGCCTCGCCTTGTTCCTGCTGCTGATGCTCGTTTCCAACTCTCTTTCCTTCCTGCGTAATCAGGCTGTCGTCTGCGGTGAAGAGGAGAAGGGAGAGCGAGGTGGTGCCGCTTGAGTCCGCGTTGCCTCCTATGATCGTGCCCTTCTCCATGGGCAAAGGAGGGGATGGTTCTCATGCTTCTCTAGCCCAGTTGTCCTCGTGAGGCCCGGTGGAGCATCCTCATGAGGAGTCAGCCCCCGAAGCGCTGCTGGCTCAGGAGGTGCCGGTGTCCAGCACGGCTGGTGAGGTTCAGGAGCCCTTGATCTTCCAGGCTCTGGTGACGACGTCGCCCCCTTCTCATGCTGCGCCCCTGGCTCCAGGTTCTTCTGCTTCCTCAGCCGTCCTGGAGAGCGCCTTTTCAGAGATGGCCCGACTGCGGGAAGATCTCCAGGGCACGGACTCGCACCTAGTGGCAGGGCGCTTGGAGCTGGTCTCTGGCTGGCTTCACTCCGACTCGGCGGTCCGAGCGTCGCTGAGCCAGGCCACGGCGGCCTCCGAGAAGGAGAAGCTGGCTGCCGCCAAAGCTGCGGCTGATCACGAGGCAGCATTGAAGGATGCCGAGGCCACCTGCGGCCGCTGCCGAGAGCTGGAGGACCAGCTGAAGGGCCTGCGCGACCATCATGCGGAAGAAGCACGCGACCGCCAGGCGAAGGAGGAGGAGATGAAGGCCCAGGAGGATTCCATCAAAGGCCGCGACGCCGAGCTGGGGGAGCTGGCGAAGGCACAGGCAGCGGAGCGCAACCGGCTAGAGGAGTTGGAGCGGAAGGCGGGGGTGAAGGTGGCCGACCTTGACGCCAAGGCGAGGGTCCTTGCCGAAGACCGCACGGCCTTCTAGACCTTTGAGGAGAGGTCCCGTGTGGCACTGAAGACACTGTACGAGAAGGGCTTGGAGAAGCCGCTGGCCAGCGACGAGGATGGCCCTGCTCAGCTGCTTCCCTTCCTGGTGAACGCGCTCGAGGAGGTCGTGGAAGGCGTCGGTCCTATGGCGGAGGCAGAGGCTCGCGTCCTTTCCTCGGCCGCGCTGACACGGCTGTTCAGCCACCTGCACCTTCGCGACCCCAGCGCTCGTCTTGACAAGCTGCTGGAACCTGTAGCTAACGAACACTATGCGGCTGCCGCCGCGGCCGTGAAGGGTTAAGTGGAGGCCTTGCTGAAGAAGTTCGATGCCTTCGCCCCCGCGCCCTCGACCGGTGATGCAGGTGAAGGCGACGCTACCCAGGAGGGGGCACATTTTGCAGGTGTCGGCGGTGTCCACGGGTGACTTGCGGCTGCTTTTCTACTTTGTTCCTGTAACATGCACCATGCCTCGTGGAGGCGTTAAACTTGCGTTTGATATTGTGAGGACAATATGTATTGTAATATTTGCTTCGAGATTTTGTGATTTTCTTCCTATTTGCTTCATGTTCTACGTTGGCAGAGCCCGGCCCCGCGCATACCTCAACCGTCGTTGGGCTGACCGGAAACTAGGACGGACCAAGGAGCGAGGGGCTACGTGACTAGTTAGGCTCCTAAGTCACGATGCTCAGGAGTCCCCCTTGACACGCAAACAGCCTATAGGAAGGATACGTGAGGATAGGTTAATGTTCTACGTCGGCAGAGCCCAGCCCCGCGCATACCTCAACCGCCGTTGGGCCGACCGGAAACCAGGACGGACCAAGGAGTGAGGGGCTACGTGACCAGTTAGGCTTCTGAGACGCGATGCTCAGGAGTCCCCCTTGACGTGCAAACATTCTCCATACCTGTGCCCTCGTCGAGGCTCGGCTCGGGAGGGGCGTGCGACGACCAGGTCCAGGGGACCTGGTTGGGTGGCGCACACTTGGGCATGACCCAAGTGCAGCCCCCGTGCCCAGCCCCCTCACACAGCTCTCCCGAGGGGAGACATTGCGGTGAGGGCCGAACAATGAGCTCTGGGGCTCCCTAAGGTTGGTACGGTCATGGGGCCGCCCTTAGTTGTTTATCACCAGCGCGGAGCATAGTGCTTCCGCTTTTGCACGGGCATAGCCGCTCCTCGGCAGTGTCGACGGCCAGCAAGGAGCATGGTGCTTTGATACGTCTCCAACGTATCTATAATTTTTGATTGCTCCATGCTATATTATCTACTGTTTTGGACTATATTGGGCTTTATTTTCCACTTTTATATTATTTTTGGGACTAACCTATTAACGGGAGGCCCAGCCCAGAATTGCAGTTTTTTGCCTATTTCAGTGTTCGGAGAAACAGAATATCAAACGGAGTCCAAACGGAATAAAATCTTCGGGAACGTGATTTTCTCACCGAACGTGATCCGGGAGACTTGGACCCTGCTCCATGGAACAAAAGAGGCGGTCACGAGGGTGGGGGGCGCCCCCCCCCTAGGGCGCGCCCCCCTACCTCGTGGGCCCCTTGTTGCTCCTCCGGCGTACTTCTTCCTCCTATATATACACATGTACCCCCAAACGATTAGAACAGGAGCCAAAAACCTAATTCCACCGCCGCAACTTTCCGTATCCACGAGATCCCATCTTGGGGCCTGTTCCGAAGCTCCGTCGGAAGAGGGCCGTCATCACGGAGGGCTTCTACATCATCCTAGCCTCTCCGATGAAGTTTGAGTAGTTTACCTCAGACCTTCGGGTCCATAGTTAGTAGCTAGATGGCTTCTTCTCTCTCTTTGAATCTCAATACAAAGTTCTCCCCCTCTCTCGTGGACATCTATTCGATGTAATCTTCTTTTTGCGGTGTGTTTGTTGAGATCGATGAATTGTGGGTTTATGATCAAGTCTATCTATGAATAATATTTGAATCTTCTCTGAATTCTTTTATGTATGATTGGTTATCTTTGCAAGTCTCTTCGAATTATCCGTTTGGTTTGGCCAACTAGATTGGTAGTTCTTGCCATGGGAGAAGTGCTTAGCTTTGGGTTCGATCTTGCGGTGTCCTTTCCTAGTGACAGAAGGGGCAGCAAGGCACGTATTGCATTATTGCCATCGAGGATAACAAGATGGGGTTTATTTCATATTGCATGAATTTATCTCTCTACATCATGTCATCTTACTTAAGGCGTTACTCTGTTTTTAACTTAATACTCTAGATGCATGCTGGATAGCGGTCGATGAGTGGAGTAATAGTAGTAGATGCAGAATCGTTTCGGTCTACTTGTCACGGACGTGATGCCTATATACATGATCATGCCTAGATATTCTCATAATTATGCTCAATTCTGTCAATTGCTCAACAGTAATTTGTTCACCCACCGTAGAATACTTATGCTCTTGAGAGAAGCCACTAGTGAAACCTATGGCCCCCAGGTCTATTCTCATCATATCAATCTCCATCACTTTAATATTGTTTTGCTATTTACTTTGCCTTTACTTTTTTACTTTGCATATTTATACCAAAAATATTCTATCTATCAGATCTCACTCTCGTAAGTGACCGTGAAGGGCTTGACAACCCCTAATCGTGTTGGTTGCGAGTAGCTATCATATTGTGCAGGTACGAGGGACTTGAGCGTGGCCTCCTACTGGATTGATACCTTGGTTCTCAAAAACTGAGGGAAATACTTACGCTACTCTGCTGCATCATCCCTTCCTCTTCGGGGAAAACCAACGCAAGCTCAAGACGTAGCAAGAAGGATTTATGGTGCCGTTGCCGGGGAGTCTACGCAAAAAGTCAACATACCAAGTACCCATCACAATCCCTATCTCTCGCATTACATTATTTGCCATTTGCCTCTCGTTTTCCTCTCCCCCAAATTCACCCTTGCCGTTTTATTCGCCCTCTCTCTCTATCCTCCTTCTTTGTTTGCCTCTTTTGCCCGTTTGCTCTTGTTTGCTCGTGTGTTAGATTGCTTGTTTGTCGCGATGGCTCAAGATACTACTAAATTGTGTGACTTCACCAATACCAATAATAATGATTTCCTTAGCACTCCGATTGCTCCTCTTACCAATGCTGAATCTTGTGAAATTAATACCGCTTTGTTGAATCTTGTTATGAAAGATCAATTTGCCGGCCTTCCCAGTGAAGATGCCGCTACTCATATGAATAGCTTCGTTGATTTATGTGATATGCAAAAGAAAAAAGATGTCAATAATGATGTCGTTAAATTGAAGCTATTTCCTTTTTCGCTTAGAGATCGTGCTAAAGCTTGGTTTTTGTCTTTGCCTAAGAATAGTATTGATTCATGGAACAAGTGCAAAGATGCTTTTATCTCTAAGTATTTTTCTCCCGCTAAGATCATCTCTCTTAGAAACGATATTATGAACTTTAAACAACTTGATCATGAACATGTTGCACAAGCTTGGGAGAGAATGAAATTAATGATACGTAATTGCCCTACTCATGGTTTGAATTTGTGGATGATTATATAGAATTTTTATGCCGGATTGAATTTTGCTTCTAGAAATCTTTTAGATTCGTACGCGGGAGGCACTTTTATGGAAATCACTTTAGGATATGCTACTAAACTCCTAGATAATATTATGGTTAATTATTCTGAATGGCACACTGAAAGATCATCTAATAAAAAAGTGCATGCGATAGAAGAAATTAATTTGTTGAGTGGAAAATGGATGAACTTATGAAATTATTTGCTACTAAGAGTGTTTCTTCTGATCCTAATGATATGCCTTTGTCTACTTTGATTGAGAATAACAATGAATCTATGGATGTGAATTTTGCTGGTAGGAATAATTTTGGTAACAACGCTTATAGAGGGAATTTTAATCCTAGGCCATATCCTAGTAATCCTTCTAATAACTATGGGAATTCCTACAAAAACTCTTATGGAAATTATAATAATATGCCCTCTGATTTTAATCTAATATTAAAGAATTTATTTCTTCGCAAAAGAATTTTAATGCTATGATTGAAGAAAAATTGCTTAAGATTGATGATTTGGCTAGGAACGTTGATAGAATTGCTCTTGATGTTGATGCTTTAAAACTTAGATCTATTCCACCTAAGCATGATATCAATGAGTCTCTAAAAGCCATGAGAATTTCAATTGATGAGTGTAAAGAAAGAACCGCTAGGATGCGTGCTTCCAAAGATGCCTTTATTAAAGCGTGTTCTTCCAATTCCTATGAAAATCAAGATGAAGATCAAAAATTTATTGATGTGTCTCCAATTAAATCTTTATTTTGCAATATTAATCTTGATGAAACTGAATATGATCTTCCTTTACCTAGAAGGCATTCTAAAAATTCGGAGTATTTAGATCTTAATGATGAAATTGACGAAAGTGGGATTGAAAGAAATAAAAATCTAGATGTTGCTAAACCCACTATATTGGATTTCAAGAAATTTAATTATGAAAGTTGCTCTTTAATTGATTGTATTTTCTTGTTGCAATCCGTGCTAAATTCTCCACATGCTTATAGTCGAAATAAAGCCTTCACCGAACATATTGTTGATGCCTTGATGCAATCTTATGAAGAAAAACTTGAGTTGAAAGTTTCTATCCCTAGAAAACTTTATGATGAGTGGGAACCAACAATTAAAATTAAAGATCATGAGTTTTATGCTTTGTGTGATTTGGGTGCTAGTGGCTCTACTATTCCCAAGACTTTGTGTGATTTACTAGATTTCCGCGATTTTGATGATTGCTCTCTAAACTTCCATCTTGCGGATTCCACTATTAAGAAACCTATGGGAAGAATTAATGATGTTCTTATTGTTGCAAATAGGAATTATGTGCCCGTAGATTTCATTGTTCTTTATATAGATTGCAATCCTTCTTGCCCTATTATTCTTGGTAGACCTTTCCTTAGAACGGTTGGTGCGATTATTGATATGAAGGAAGGGAATATTAGATTTCAATTTCCATTAAAAAGGGGCATGGAACACTTTCCAATAAAGAAAATAAAATTACCATATGAAACTATCATGAGAGCCACTTATGGATTGCCTACCAAAGATGGCAATACCTAGATCTATCCTCGCTTGTTATGCCTAGCTAGGGGCGTTAAACGATAGCGCTTGTTGGGAGGCAACCCAATTTTATTTTTATTCCTTGATTTTTTTTCTCCTGTTTAGTAATAAATAAATTATCTAGCCTCTGTTTTGGTTGTGTCTTTTGTGTTTAAGTAGTGTTTGTGCCAAGTAGAACCGTTGGGAAGACTTGGGGAAAGTCTTGTTGAACTTGCTGTAAAAAACAGAAACTTTAGCGCTCACGAGAACTGCTGCCATTTTTATTTGAAGAGTGGTATTTATTTAATTCTTTTTGCAGATGATTAATAGATAAATTCCTCACGTCAAGAAATTTATTTTAGAATTTTTGGGGTTCCAGATCTTTCGCTAGCTACAGATTACTACAGACTGTTCTGTTTTTGACAGATTCTGTTTTTCGTGTGTTGTTTGCTTATTTTGATGAATCTATGGCTAGTAAAATAGTTTATAATCCATAGATAAGTTGGAATACAGTAGGTTTAAAACCAATATAAATAAGGAATGAGTTCATTACAGTACCTTGAAGTGGTCTTTTGTTTTCTTTCGCTAACGGAGCTCACGAGTTTTCTATTTTGAGTTTTGTGTTGTGAAGTTTTCAAGTTTTGGGTAAGAATTTGATGGATTATGGAACAAGGAGTGGCAAGAGCCTAAGCTTGGGGATGACCATGGCACCCCCAATATAATCCAAGGACACCAAAAAGTCAAAGCTTGAGGATGCCCCGGAAGGCATCCCCTCTTTCGTCCACTTCCATCGGTAACTTTACTTGGAGCTATATTTTTATTCACCAACATGATACGTGTTTTGCTTGAAGCGTCTTGTATTATTTGTGTCTTTGTTTGTTAGTATGCCACAATCATCCTTGCTGTACACACCTTTTGAGAGAGCCATACATGAATTAAAATTTGATAGAATGCTCTATGTGCTTCACTTATATCTTTTGAGCTAAGTAGTTTTGCTCTATGTGCTTCACTTATATCCTTTGAGCGTTATAATTTTGTTCTATGTGGTTCACTTAGATCTTTTAGAGCATGGTGGTGGATTTGTTTTAAAGAAACTATTGATCTCTCATGCTTCACTTAAATTATTTTGAGTCTCTTAATAGCATGGTAATTTTCTTAATAATAATATGCTTGGTATTCAAGATTTGTGAAACTTTCTTTTGAGTGTGTTGAATACTAAGAAAAGATTGAAGCATTATAATTGTTTTGAGATATGGAGGTGATAATATTAAAGTCATGATAGTGGAGTGGTTGTGAATTTAAAGAATACTTGTGTGGAAGTTTGTGATTCCCATAGCATGCACGTATGGTGAACCGTTATGTGATGAAGTCGGAGCATGATTTATTTATTGATTGTCTTCCTTATGAGTGGCGGTCGGGGACGAGCGATGGTCTTTTCCTACCAATCTATCCCCCTAGGAGCATGCGTGTAGTAATTTGCTTTGATAACTTCTAGATTTTTGCAATAAGTATATGAGTTCTTTATGACTAATGTTGAGTCCATGGATCATACGCACTCTCACCCTTCCACCTTTGCTAGCCTCTCTAATACCGCAACTTTCGCCGGTATCATACACCTACCATATACCTTCCTCAAAACAGCCACCATACCTACCTATTATGGCATTTCCATAGCCATTCCGAGATATATAGCCACGCAACTTTCCATCATCTAGTTCATCATGACATCCATCATTGTCATATTGCTTAGCATGATCATGTAGTTGACATAGTATTTGTGGCAAAGCCACCGTTCATAATTTTCATACTTGACTCTTGATTCATTGCATATCCCGGTACACCACCGGAGGCATTCATATAGAGTCATACTTTGTTCTAAGTATCGAGTTGTAATTGTTGAGTTGTAAGAAAAATAAAAGTGTGATGATCATCATTATTAGAGCATTGTCCCAGTGAGGAAAGAATGATGGAGACTATGATTCCCCCACAAGTCGGGATGAGACTCCGGACGAAAAAAAAGAGGCCAAATAAGCCCAAATAAAAAAAATGAGAAAGGCCATAAAAATATAATAAAAAAATGAGAGAAAAAAAGAGAAGGGACAATGTTACTATCCTTTTACCACACTTGTGCTTCAAAGTAGCACCATGATCTTCATAGTAGAGAGTCTCTCATGTTATCACTTTCATATACTAGTGGGAATTTTACATTATAGAACTTGGCTTGTATATTCCCATGATGGGCTTCCTCAAATTACCCTAGGTCTTCATGAGCAAGCAAGTTGGATGCACACCCACTTACTTTCTTTTTGAGCTTTCAAATTACCCTAGTGCATCCGTTGCATGGCAATCCCTACTCACTCACATTGATATCTATTGATGGGCATCTCCATAGCCCGTTGATAGGCCTAGTTGATGTGAGACTATCTTCTCCCTTTTTGTCTTCTCCACAACCACCATTCTATTCCACCTATAGTGCTATGTCCATGGCTCACGCTCATGTATTGCGTGAAGATTGAAAAAGTTTTGAAAAAGTTAGAGTATGAAACAATTGCTTGGCTTGTCATCGGGGTTGTGCATGATTTAAATATTTTGTGTGGTGAAGATAGAGCATAGCCAGACTATATGATTTTGTAGGGATAACTTTCTTTGGCCATGTTATTTTGAGAAGACATAATTGCTTTGTTAGTATGCTTGAAGTATTATTATTTCTATGTCAATATAAACTTTTGTCTTGAATCTTTCTAATCTGAATATTCATACCACAATTAAGAAGATTTACATTGAAATTATTCCAAGTAGCACTCCGCATCAAAAATTCTCTTTTTATCATTTACCTACTCGAGGACGAGCAGGAATTAAGCTTGGGGATGCCTGATACGTCTCCAACGTATCTATAATTTTTTATTGCTCCATGCTATATTATCTACTGTTTTGGACTATATTGGGCTTTATTTTCCACTTTTATATTATTTTTGGGACTAACCTATTAACCAGAGGCCCAGCCCAGAATTGTTGTTTTTGCCTATTTCAGTGTTTCGGAGAAACAGAATATCAAACGGAGTCCAAATGGAATAAAATCTTCGGGAACATGATTTTCTCACCGAACGTGATCCAGGAGACTTGGACCCTGCTCCAAGGAACAAAAGAGGCGGTCACGAGGGTGGGGGCGCGCCCCCCTGCCTCGTGGGCCCCTCGTTGGTCCTCCGGCATACTTCTTCCTCCTATATATACACACGTACCCCCAAACGATCAGAACAGGAGCCAAAAACCTAATTCCACCACCGCAAATTTCCGTATCCACAAGATCCCTTCTTGGGGCCTGTTCCGGAGCTCCGCTGGAAGAGGGCCATCATCACGGAGAGCTTCTACATCATCCTAGCCTCTCTGATGAAGTGTGAGTAGTTTACCTCAGACCTTCGGGTCCATAGTTAGTAGCTAGATGGCTTCTTCTCTCTCTTTGAATCTCAATACAAAGTTCTCCCCCTCTCTCGTGGAGATCTATTCGATGTAATCTTCTTTTTGCGGTGTGTTTGTTGAGATCGATGAATTGTGGGTTTATGATCAAGTCTATCTATGAATAATATTTGAATCTTCTCTGAATTCTTTTATGTATGATTGGTTATCTTTGCAAGTCTCTTCGAATTATCCGTTTGGTTTGGCCAACTAGATTGGTAGTTCTTGCCATGGGAGAAGTGCTTAGCTTTGGGTTCGATCTTGCGGTGTCCTTTCCTAGTGACAGAAGGGGCAGCAAGGCACGTATTGCATTATTGCCATCGAGGATAACAAGATGGGGTTTATTTCATATTGCATGAATTTATCTCTCTACATCATGTCATCTTGCTTAAGGCGTTACTCTGTTTTTAACTTAATACTCTAGATGCATGCTGGATAGTGGTCGATGAGTGGAGTAATAGTAGTAGATGCAGAATCGTTTCGGTCTACTTGTCACGGACGTGATGCCTATATACATGATCATGCCTAGATATTCTCATAATTATGCTCAATTCTGTCAATTGCTCAACAGTAATTTGTTCACCCACCGTAGAATACTTATGCTCTTGAGAGAAGCCACTAGTGAAACCTATGGCCCCGGGTCTATTCTCATCATATCAATCTCCATCACTTTAATATTGTTTTGCTATTTACTTTGCCTTTACTTTTTTACTTTGCATATTTATACCAAAAATACCAAAAATATTCTATCTAAGATCTCACTCTCGTAAGTGACTGTGAAGGGCTTGACAACCCCCAATCGCGTTGGTTGTGAGTAGCTATCGTTTTGTGCAGGTACGAGGGACTTGAGCGTGGCCTCCTACTGGATTGATACCTTGGTTCTCAAAAACTGGGGGAAATACTTACGCTACTCTGCTGCATCATCCCTTCCTCTTCGGGGAAAACCAACGCAAGCTCAAGACGTAGCATGCTTCCACTAGGGCGTGGGAGGGGGACTCCCTACTGCGGAGAGCCCCCGGGGCGTGTACAGCCCCGCCCTGACATGTGGCTTGCATGGCAGGGCTAGACGAGGTGTATCGGGGCACTCGTGAGCCAGCGCGGGACTCACGAGGCCCTACCTCAAGGCGGGTTGCGCCTGGTCTTGGTTCTTGTTTGTTGTCTTGGTCCTGTGAGGTGGTTAGGCAACCTGCGCCGAACGAATCTCCTGAGGTCATCGCATGAAAAAGCCAAGCACCAACGGCCCCAGGAGGTGATGTGAACGGGGCCGGCCCGCCATACAGAGCTCAACCGCTAGATTTATCGACGCTGCAGGGACGGACCCGAGCACAGACGTCGTGCTTGACTTACTCACGCAAGGGGTTCTGAAGAAAGACGGACGGCGCGCGGCTCCCACGGTGGGTGACAATCAAGCAGGCGATAGTCATAGATAGATTAAGCATGGAAAGCAACCTAGCTCAGGTAAGTGCAGGGAAGATGCATGCCACCGGGTCCGGCACGAGCGGCTTGGGGATGATGCAGCCCGAGGGGCGCCCCCAACAGGGTAAGCTAAAGACATAAAAGGAAAGATACATGCCACAGGGACGGACCCACGCGGCCTGGGAATGATGCACCCTGGGGGCGCTCCCAGCTGAATGAACCTTGGAAAATGTCACCTGGCAGTGTCGATGAAGGAGAGTTGGGATAGCTGAAGGCATGCGGCGAAGGGCTGCCCCTCATGAGCCACTGGGCCCTGAGGCTCGGGGGGCCCTGGGGGCCCAGGAGGTTCCTCGAGGACCGTCTTCATCTCCGTCAGCACCGCGTGGTGCCTGGCCTCCTGAGCCGCCAGGATGCTCCGCAGGTTGCGGTGATAGGAGGCTGCCACGCTCGGTAGACCGAAGGGCATGCGAACGTAACTGTGGGATGGGCCCTCGCAGCGTCCCACGCGCGAAGGCCAGAGAAGCTCCTGAGAGGCGGCCCGATTGAGCCCTGGAACGTCAATGTAGACGTGCATCCCGACATCCTCGCCTGGATTGGGAACTGCGCCTGATGAGCGGCGGCTGCCGCGCATGGCCCTCGCGTCTTGCAGTTCCTGAGTGGTCTTGGTGATGAACTCCTGAGCGGTGAGCACTCCTTGCCCTGTGTCCTCCTGAGGAAAACGTGTCGTGAAGCACGCCTCCAAGTGGTGCCCAAGCGCCTCCCTCGTGATGCTGGCAAAGTCTGAGGCCCTCCAGAAGAGAGCCCTCGAGCCCTGCCCAAGAGGGGCGCTGGGCGCGCCTCCCTATGCGATGGAGGGAGGCGCCCCAGGCGCGGACGCCGATCCTGACGAGGCGTCGCTTGCCTGAGGCCCTGCGTGACGTAGCTGCTTCTTCTTCTTGGGGGTGGCCTTAGGAGGGCGCTCGCCCTGACTGTCGGGGTCGTCGATTACTTCAGCTTGGAAGGCACGCTCGAGGGAGCACACCGCGCCTCTTTCTTCGCATGGGACTATGATGATTCCACCGCTTCCCGGCATCTTGAGGACATTGTAGCCGTGATGGGTCACCGCCATGAACTTGGCCAGGGCTGGATACCCGAGGATGGCACTGTATGGCAGGTGGATGTAGGCGACGTCGAAGTCGATGAGTTCGGTGCGGTAGTTGTTGCATTCTCCGAAGGTAACAGGGAGGTGGACCTGCCCGATCGGGGTAGTAGAGCCGTCGGTCACTCTTGAGAAAGGCTTGGTAGGCTGAAGCTGGTCATATGGCACTTGGAGGTTGTCGAACATGTCGACGGACAGGACATTGAGCCCTGCGCTGCTGTCGATGAGGGTCTTGGTAACTTGCACGTTGCTGATGATTGGTGAACAGAGCATTGGGAGGACGCCTGCGGTGGCCGCACACTTGAGCTGATCTGCCGAACTGAACGTGATGGGGCACCTGGACCATCTGAGTGGGCGTGTGGCCTCGAGCTTGGGGAGAACTGCATTCACTTCACGGGCAAACTATTTGAAGATACGCTGGGGCTTGAGCTCCGCCCAAGATGCAGGCAACGGCGCGTGGCTCCTGGAAGCCCCCAGCCCCCTCGTCTTGATGGTGGTCGTCATTCCTTCTAGGTGGTGGTGGTAATGGAGGAAGGCCTGCGTTGCCGTGAGGACGAGCCTCATGAGGCTGGTCCCTCCATGCGCCCTCGCGAGGCTGATCCTACCAGCAGTCCTCACGAGGCCGGTCGTGCCACTCCTGGCGCGGGCCACAGTCGTCCCAGCGTCCACCGCCACGTCCTCCTCCTCGGCCGTAGCCCCGGTCGCTGCGCTCGGGGCGTCGACCGAAGCATCCTTCTCGAATGGCTCTGAGCTCTTGACAGTCGCTGGTGTTGTGGGTATGCAGGTTGTGGAAGGCGCGGAACGGTCGGCTGCCCTTGGATGACTCGGGCTGGTCTCTGCCGCGCTTGGTGTCTGGTTCCGCCACGAGCACGGCTGCTCCCTTGCGCTTCACATCCTTGGCCTTGGTCTTTTTCTCTTCTGGGTCTGCAGCAGGGAGCTCGAGGAGGGAGAGGCGCCCCTCCTCAGCTCTGGCACACTTGGTTGCGATGTTGAACAGCTCCAGGGTCGTGCACAGCTCTTCGTGGATGGCGAGCTCCTCCTTCATCTTGATGTTGAGGACACCGTCGGAGAACGCTGGGATGATGGCCTCGTCGGTCACCTTGGGGATTTTGATGCGCGCGTTGTTGAAGCGCTGAATGTACTTCTGTAGGGTCTCTCCTGGTTGTTGCTTGATGCGGCGCAGGTCACCCGCGACCGGGGGGCGGTCACGAGTGCCTTGGAAGTTGGCGATGAAACGGTTGCGCATTTTGTCCCGGGAGGAAATTAGGCCTGGAGGCAGGTTCAGGAGCCAGGAGCGGGGGCCATCCTTGAGAGCCATGGGAAACCAGTTTGCCATGACTTTCTCGTCGCCGTTGGCCGCCTCGATGCTCAGCTCGTAGAGCTGTAGGAACTCCGCGGGGTCGGGGGTGTTGTCATAGCGAGGAGGCAGGTCTGGCTTGAACTTGCCTGGCCAGGCGACGCTGCGTAGCTCGGGGGTGAAGGCGCGGCAGCCGGCCGTGGTCACCGGGGCCCGCCTTGGAGGTGGAGCCTGGCCTTGGCGCCCGCGCGCTGCTACGGCCAACTACGCGGGGCCTTGCCGCAGCAAACGATCCTGGTGCGGCGGAGCGAGGAGTGGCGGAGCGTTCGCCTGCGGTCAAGGGACTTCTTCACGGCTTCTTTCTTTATGCGCGGGCGCCGGACGCGGTGGGT
This sequence comes from Triticum urartu, assembly GCF_056163025.1. Classification (NCBI taxonomy): domain Eukaryota; kingdom Viridiplantae; phylum Streptophyta; class Magnoliopsida; order Poales; family Poaceae; genus Triticum; species Triticum urartu. Next base: position 276,999,102 of record NC_141877.1, read on the forward strand.
CGAGCCACGGAGCCGCATGCCTTGGCGCTAGGGCGCCGTCTTGGGGCAGAGGTGGTGTAGGTGCTTCATGAGCGGCGTCGCCCGTGGCTGGCGGAGGGCGAGGCAGAGAGTGGGACGGCGCAGGGGAGCCCCCTGCAACACGGACAAGCTCGGCGATGCGGTCAAGCCAGTCCTCGTAGAGGTCGTCACCGGGTGGTAGCGCGGGAGCTCGTGCGCCATGAGGAGCGCGGCCCGTGCGTCCGTGGGAACGCGACGAGCGTGAGACGAGGAACCAGCGGGAGTCAGCGATGGAGTGGCGGTGCGGCCGTCCTGTCGCGCTGAGGGGTGCAGCGAGGATGCTTGCTGCTCGTTCCCTGCCGGGCCGGTGGCGGCGTTGGCGGCAGGCGACGGAGAGCGATGGGGTGGCCCGCCGACAGGGGCCGTCTGAGCAAAGCGGGTGGCGAGGGCAGCCCGGCGCTCGGCATGGGCGCGACGCGTGTCCGCCATGGAGACGATGAAGCGACGCGACACGGAGCGACGGAAGGGAAGCTTCGGCGCACCCCTACCTGGCGCGTCAAATGTCGGATCACGGGTTCCGGCAAAACCCTTAAGGTTCGAACTCTAGGGTGCGCGTGAATACCTCCCCCCCTATCGATCCGCGTCCTAACTTAGCCTAGATCTCACGAACTAACTCGACGAACTCGCAACACAAAGGACACAAGATTTATACTGGTTCGGGCCACCGTTGTGGTGTAATACCCTACTCCAGTGTGGTGGTGGATTGCCTCTTGAGCTGAGGATGAACAGTACAAGGGGAAGAACAGCCTTCTCAGGTTGAGGTGTTCTTGTGCTTGGTGCACTTGTGTGGCTGAGGATGATCTTCGATTCTCCCCGCCTATGGTGGTGGCTAGTTCTATTTATAGAGGCCCTGATCCACTCCCCAAATATTGAGCGGGAAGGGAGCCAACAACGGCCAATTTGAAAGGGGACAGCTAGTACAAGCTATCCTGACAAAAGGTGGTCTTCGCCTGCCAAAGATTCTGGTGGTGACGCCGTCCTGGGCTCCATGGTGACCTCCGTATTGTCATCCTTCTGGTCTGGGTCTCGTTGCACCAATATGGAAACCTTTGCTTGATGCCTCGGTACTCCGCACCTGCGCTTGCCTCCTTAGCACCAAAGGGAAAACAAGGACGTTGTGCACGCTGGCGCCCGCCTGGTCTCGATCGTTATGGCTTACGTCATGGAAACCTCACGAGGTTTGCCCAACCTTGAACTCTCCGCCCCTCACGAGCCGGCCTGATGAGGCTGCTCCTGAGAAGGTCTTGTGTCGTCCGCCTCGCAAGGCTTGGCCCCTCGCGAGGGTCTTGATTCCTTGTTGATGAAGATGGGCCGTACGGACCTGCCAGCAAAGCCACGCCGTGGGCTGCAGGCAGGCAAGTCTGGGACCCCTGTTCCCAGAACGCCGACAGACTTTTGTCTTAATGTGTTCCAAAGCTTGTGTAAGTAAGATGCTATCCTACACATCATTCTTTGGAGGAACACACCAATGTGAGCCCGACTGCTGGTCACGGTCTATGACATTGGGCAATCTCTAGGAAACTCATGAGAAGGTCAGGAGTATGACTAATAAGCTCCACCCGTGAAATTTAGCCTTCGGGATCCACGTATCAGCTGACAATAAGTAAAACTTCTGCACGCCAAACTGATAATTCAGGGCATAGTCCATTATTCAATTGTGAAGAAGTCCAATCCTATTGTTCTAGGTGAAAGTTCAACTTAACAGTCTCCACTAAAAATTCCGATATATCAAACATTGTTTGGAACAGTTGACAAACTTATGTGCATCAAGATCTGGTGGGGGATTGTTGAATCATAGATGTGCTTTAGGCCCATATGAACAATGATTTCTAGTTAATCTTGAGGCCATGTAGGTATATGGCACGTGATGAGAAGTTTAGCACCACCTTGCTAGTTGAGGACAGTTGAGTCCTCTTTATAAGGGATGCTCTACCACTTGCCATTTGGATCTTGGGAAGGGGAGTTGTACACGCATTCCTCCTCCTCCACTGCCCGCCTCGTCACGATATGCGTGTGCGCGCCGTGGGTTATGGGAATGAGCCGAGACGTTGGACCATGGGTTGTTTGCATTCCTGGGATATGGCGACTCCCTTAGTGGGTGTGCGACTCTTCTCTGGGAACGACGACTCCCTTCCCGAGTTTGCGTCGACTTGGTCGTGGGCCTAAGCCCAGGCCCATGACTTCCTACCGGACGGCCTATATAAGGAGGCGCTGGCCTGTGGAGTGAAACCTAACTCACTCACTCCGTACATAACCCTAGCCCCCATCTACTTTTCCTCCCACTTTGCTGCTTCCGGTATTCCCATCCTTACGACTGCATGCACGGTTGGTCGGGAGAGCAGGTGTCTCCGGAACCCTGTCTTCCGAGATCTTGCCCGGGAGAACGGCAATAAGTTTTTTGGGGAGTGTCTCGACATGATTGCTCCCGATACATCCCCGTCTCCATCCGCCTCTGCTTTCATTACTTCCTCTGCATCGACTCCATGGCTGATGACTATGCCGCCAAGAAGAAGGCCTCAGACGATGACGAGGCTGCCGCTGCCGGGTTGGTCTTGCCAACCGGAGGGTATGACCCGTTCATCCTCTATTTGCTTTGTTTATGTGCTAGCCGTATATAGCAATTTGGAACGCAAATTGCGTTTTAACACGTCTCACTATTCTAAGTTTTTAGAAGAAATGGCCTTTATTATTTATTTTTTATGGGGTTAATAAATATTAATCATATTTAATTTAAGAAATGAGAGAATTCAGAATAGCTACAAGAAAGACTAGTCCAATCCATAATGTTTTGTTCATAGATGTTTCGCTTCTATATACTGGATGTGCTCACATGGTTAGGTATCGGTATGAGCTGCATACTGTAATTGCCATGCTTATTATCTACTCTTGGATTAGATTTGTTCAAAAGGTGCTAATATTTCCAGCAATTCTTTCCAACTTATTCTATCTCCTATACCTTAAACAGATTGTAGGTAACAAAACTTGGCAAATATGTTGGAGATGCTCTAGCCTTGTGACGGATTTTTGCGGTACGTCTGCAGACTGCTATACACATACTACCATTGATTGGGCAGTCTTTTACAGTGGTGTGATTAATTATGGAGATGTCTCCAGTGAGGGGCAGGCAGCAGAGGAGAAGCCATTACACAATAACTCTGCAGGTGGCTTTAAACCGCAGATGGCTATAGCTAGGCGCGCGCATGCGGGGGGGGGGGGGGGGGGGGGGGGGGGGGTGCATATGCATGCAGACGATGCATGTGTGTGTCCGTCCACTGGGACATTATGGTGCATTTGTAAGCACGCAGAAATCGCAGACGATGGGGTGCAGCCCAGCTAGAGATGCTGAAATAAATCGAGCTAGCCAAGGAGTACGTACTCCTCCTCCTCCTCCTCCTTAGCTACTACTACTATCGACGTCTCTTGGCGAAATCAATCCGGCCCTGCGTGACGCAACGAGGAGCTAAGTTGCACTTGAATTGCATTGCATTGCACCGCATGCCATTACTGCATGCAATGCCCCAACTGCATGCATTCATGTGGATTTGTTACTATCTCTACGTGCCGAATTCAAGTCTTCAACCGAACTAGCATACCTTCAACGACAGCAACACCAAAAAGATCTGAAGGGATTTTCTTTCTGCCCGATCGAGAGGTTTTAGGATATTATGTATCTCTGTTTTTTGCACCTTAATAATCTCCATTTTGATCAGGCCGTGCCTTGAGAAAGCCATGGGTTGCTTGTGCAAGGCAGCGGATCTATTTCTTCCGAGACATGCATCCGACCTCCGTGCAGACGCACTTGAAGTGCAGCTCCCGCGCCCAGAGATTTGTCCGTCGTACTATATAATTGTGTAATGATGCCCTTGTTTATCCTGCTTTTACTTCCTTCCAGTGTGTGTGTCAGCCCCTGCAGTGAAGCACCGGCGCCTGTACTTTGCAGAGGTCGATGCTGCTGTGTTTCGCCAGTCCATGCCTCACCCGACAGTCGATCTGAGCCGTAGGTTCTCGATCGGATAGTGCTCACGACACCTGAAGATTACTCGACGACGAACAGAGCTATGCAAATCGTACGCATGCAAGGCTCAAATACTTGGTTCGAACCCTCGCACCTCAGGATCCAAAGCGGGGACGGGTTTCGCGGACAATATCACGGCAGTACAAAATTAGTGTTAACTTGGCAGGTAGTAATTGATGCGTTTCGCGGGATAAGTGGGCCGCCGCTTGCATCGATATATTACTCGCACCCTACCTAATTAAGCCCTTGAATCCCTAAAAAAAACTAAGTCCTTGAAGAAAAAACAGAAAAACATGGTGAAAACACAGTTGACTAGTACAAATTATTTGGAGACAACCATCGCTAGCTTAGCTGCTGCATACCGTTAGTTAGGTCTTGCATTTCTTCAGCAAACAGGGGATTACAAACTTAGAAGACCACTGCTACTACAACACCAATCGGAAACTAGCAATAACGCTAATTAAACTGACCAACCCATTGCAACCCAGCAACACAAAGGAAAGTAACTACTTAAGCTAAGTAGCCTGCTACTCAGAGACCCACCCTGTCCAGTGGATGATCCGACGGCGGTCACTCCCTCCTCCAGCCCCAAGATTCGCGCATCGCCTGATCGAGCTAACCATCCGTGTGAGCATCCACTGGACGGGCACGCGCCCGCACCACCGTTGATTTTTCTTCACTTGCGCTTGCCGCGCTTCTTGTCGCCGTCCCCGGAGGCGCCCGCGCCGGCGCCGCCGTTCTGCAGCAGGTCCACGAGGCAGGGCTGCTTGCAGTTGATGCAGGTGGGGTAGTCCTTCTTGGCCACCATGCAGTACATGAGGCACCGGGTGCAGGCCCCGATCACCATCGGCGACTTGCTTCCAGGGCTGCCGTCTGACGACACGCAGGAGCTCGGCGACGACGAGCCGCTGTCGTCATGGCCGTCCACCTCCATCCCCACCGGCGGCGACAGGTTAAGCTGCAGCTCCAGCCTCCCGCCGTTCCTCACGCCGCCGTTGCCATTGCTGCGGTCCATGACTCACAGACAATCACACTGCACAAACAAGAATATGCATATTAGATAACAAAACAAAATTTCCTCTTCAGGTGTGCAGAACAGAAGAACTGCGGCATAACATACTCCTACATGAGGAAGAACACAAGGAAAAGCAGAGTTGCTACCTGAATCCCGTGAAGAGGAGAGGAGAGGAGAGGAGAGGAAGAGCTGAGCTAGCTGCGATGTGTATTTGGTTGAGGACTTTGAAAGGTCCGAAGGTCTTTATATAGGAGGGGTTCCAAGCATAGGAGGAGAGGTCAATGCTTCTATTTACTTGCTATTAATGCAACAGCAAGGTCCCTCCGTCCTCTTCCTCTCTTTACTTCCTTCCACATCCCTCCAACCCTACTCTCTTCTTGTGATCTTGCACATCATAAAGTTAATTAGTTTTTGAAAAATACATACTCCAAAATCATATTTTATGAGCTTATACCAACCTTAGTACTACAGGAAAACAGGGGAAATCTATAAGGTGGGAAGCTAGACACATTTGTGAGGCCAAATTTACTCTTATTTTCGTGGTTGCCCTCTGGGTGTATTCATGGCGACGCTGCCAACACCATGCTATTGACAATAGCTGTGTGCGCAGTGTCAACATCTTGAACGCCCTTTACTGATGAGCAGCAGCTGCATGAAGGGTTCCATCCAGCGAAAATAAGTATAGTGCATCAATGTGCCACTGGTTATGTGAGTAAATGGATCTTAAATAGGAGATGAGCCACTTTAGGTAAATGGTGTCTTTAACCGCGCAGCGAGGCCGGCTTGGCCGTACCCATGTATACTCAATGCCCTTTGCTCTTCAATGGAATCCTGCAGTCCATTGAATTCCTCTGTGATGTGAAATGACATCTCACCCAAAGACGAGCAAGCTTTTATAACCCTATTGCGTCTTTATTTCAATTCTTACAGGAGTGAGTACTTACGAAGGAGAGTTTACTCCCGCCGGTATGACCTGACAGCAGAATTTATAGCATTGTAGGGTTGACTCGGGGTAGCTTGGTAGTGTCTACAGATAATAGTAACAGTGAAATGCTAGAGATCTCTAGGAAAATCTTTGATGCAATAGTATGCTTCTTCCGCAGGAACCCTGCTTGATCGGAGACACCAGCGCCAAGAAATACAGCAACTATCAAAGCTGCCTACTTACTCTATCTGATACCTAGAACCCATACTAAAAAAGAAACATAACAATTAATATATGTTAGGGATCTACATATTCTGATTGAAATGATTAATTATAAGTTCCAAAAGCCCCTAGAGTCCAAAATAACGGCACTCATCCATGATGGCCATACAAGATGGCTCACCCATGTTGTGCTCCTAAATACTCTAGTCTATACAATCTTAGAGGATAAGTGATTAGACAGGTTGCAAGCTACGAAATTATTTGTTAAATAGAACACTGATAGCCTAACAAAATATAGCAATGGAATCATCACAACCTTCTGCATACATAAATAGGAGATAAATATATGATAATAGGGGACAAATGATATTGCAACAGAGTGAGGGTTAACGACCACATGGGCCGATAACATTTGACTTGATCAGAGCATCTCTAGCCAATCCCTTAAAAACCTTTAGAGGAGTAAATTTGAGCACTAGCCGAACGCTTAAATGGTTAGAGGACCATTTCTATTCTTTTATTCTTTCATCCTTTTATTTTCGGCTGTACATAACACTTTTATTTGAAAATTTATAAAAAATTGTTCTGAGGAGAAATTCTAGCAGTTTGGGGTAAAAAAATTTGCCCCCTAAAAGCAGCCTCTCTCTCATTTTTACTCCTCCAGCAGTTTGGGATAATATTAGCGCCTCCCCCCCCCCCCCCCCCACCCTCCCGCCGGAGCCGCCATCACCGCCCAAGCATGCCGCCTCCGCCTCCTCAGCCCGCGACTCCGGCCAGAATGGAACCAGAACACTCCTCCACCATCCCGCCCACGCGACGCTGCCGCCCCATGCCAAGAGGTTGGGGACAAGAAACTTTGTGCGGGCAGCCACGCTGTCAACAAAGGCCGGTGCCAAGGTCGCAGCGGCCGCAATGACGACAGGTCACCCTCCCCTTGCTCCGGCCAACGGCAAGCGCGCGAGGAAGCTAGCGGAGACGATGAAGGCACTCACCGAATAGGTGTCGGTATCTACGTCGACGCCTCGTCCTTGTCTGGTGGGTCTTAGCTTGTCCAGCCACCCCTCTGCCTCTTCCGCCTCCTCGTCCAGCTCGTTCGACCATCGTAACTGCTGCTGAGATGAATGTGGCCTACTTCAAGTCATAGTTGGATGATTCACATGTGCTTGGCCTCGACGATCTAGACTACGATGGTTCAAGGTTAGCTCAGGGAGAAGAGACCGAGGAGGATGACGATCCTAATGAGGAGGAGAGGTTGGAGATCTCGTAGATATATTCAAGCAAATAACAAGAGATCAAGGACGCAAAACTATTCACAAGACAAAGATATTGCTTTGTGTCATGCTTGGATGAATGTGTCGCCTGATGCATTGGTTCGCAGAAATCAAACCAAGGAGAGGTTTTGGACTAGGATTGAAGACTACTATTCCAACACCATGACCGTCTCGTCTAACCGCACTCAAGGCTCTCTTGGACATCGTTGGGGCACCATCTAAGAGCAATGCAACCGATGGTCCGGTTGTATTGATCAAGTCAACAATGCACCACCCAGTGGGGTGCCAATCACCGAGTTTGGGCCTATCATCCAGGACCTATACAAGCAACGCAACAAGAAGAATGGTGGCAAGGCCTTCACATTGCATCATTGCTACAAGGAACTAGTTGGCAATGAGAAGTGGATCCGAGGAACTTCGACACCACACCAAAGAGGTCACGGATTAGCATATCCATTGAAGCCAATGACAAGGACGATGAATACCCTTTCAAGAGGCCAGATGGTAACAAAATTGCAAAAGAGAGTAAGAATCATGTAGGTGTTGGTGCCTACAAAGAGGAGCTTTGTGCTATGATTGAGACCAAGAAATCATTAGCGGCCGAATGCAAAGATGGCAAGACGGCAAAGTGAAACAAGCTCACGTGCTTGCGGGACGAGAAGGGAGGTCAAAGTTCGTGGCTGAAGATAGGAAGGCGAAGGCGAAGGAGTGGAGGATTGCACTTGAGGAGGAACGGCTTGCAAAAGAGAAGAAGGCCCAAGAGAGGGCTACCATGTTCATGGACCCAAGCACGATGGATGCCACGGCAAGGAAGTATTGGGAGCTCACTTGTTTAGAGATCATAGCCCAATCGGAGGCCTCTCGTGGGGGTGATGGTGGTGGTGTCCACGGGGGTGATGGTAGTAGTGTCCATGGAGGTGATAGTGGTGGCCGAGCGGTAGTGACAGTGGTGTCATGGAGGTGGTGGTGGTGGCCATGGGCGTGGTGATGTTTTCTTTGGAGGTGATGAGCACAAAGTGCTTGAGTTGATGAGCACAAAACATGCCTTTGGTAGGGCACGATCCACGACATAAGACATGTTATGTTGTGGTGATTTCGGATCAAACTTGGTAAATGTGGTGCCTTTTGGATGAACTGTGTGCATATAATTTGAACTAGATAACCCATTGCGCCCTTGGCACAAAGACCAACTATAGCCAAAAAGTTAAGCAAGCTATGGGCAGCATTTAATAAATGTTCGTTTCATAAATTATTCCCAAAGGGCATTAGCATGAATAACAATACATATGGAAACAAACACCAAGAAGCAACGGACAAGCTAACAAACAGGGACAACTACCCATGGATCATGGCAAGTGCTTGTTCGTACTGGCCGCACTTAGAAACGACCTTGGTGCTGGATAGGTCGGGCGTGAACATTAGTTTGGGTGGCGGTGGTAGAGAAGCGCGGAATAACAAAGACAATAAACACAAGCGTCTATCCACCGAGGCGTGTCCCTTGTGCCGAGTCCGCTGCACATATGGCTCCGATGCAACAGAGAAATTGGTTAGATCTGACCCTTCTAAGCTGTCGGTCTTTATCGCGCATGGATCCGGACCCGGGTCCTTCGCCTCGCTTTGATGCAATGCCTCGCGGACCGGGGCTCAGCCGGCACGCACGTGCACCCGAGTCGGCATGTTGCATGCCCGGCATTGACGCGTGGAGTTGTGTGGGGCTTGGCTATACAGCTTTATTTGCGTTCATCCAGCCCGGCACGCTGCATGCCCGGGCGCTGCTTATCGCTTTTACCTAGGCTTTCCCTGCCCTGCCCATGTCCTTGTTCTCGCGGACCTAGACGGTTGGTGCATGTGGGACACAATTCATATAACCCACCCTTCACACACTGGCCCTACCAAAGCAGTAAGCGGACACACATGAGCACTCATACCAGCCGCTACCGCCTGGTCAATTATGTTAGCCCCAGTCTTCGGATCGGGAAGCAGATGCACAAAGAGATTAGAAACTTCGCCAGAACCAAGAACCCTAGCCTCCAGAAGGGATCCGAAGGGGGAATCAATAGAAGGGCTCTGCTACACCATCATCTCCCTCAAGAGGACTACGACATCAACCATCTCCATACCATCATACCCCCTTCATCTCTTTGTAATAGAAAACCATAGTGGATTCATACTTGTATTACTTGGATCATTCATCTATGTTTACCATGATTTACCCTTTGATGCTTGATGTTCTCATGTCCGAGTACACCCCCTAATTTGCGAGGATAAGGAGGAACCATAGTATGTTTAGGTGTTGGATGCCGATAGGATTTGGCATCCTTTTTGCATGTTTATGTTAATAACCTTGTCACTGTTAAGTGAAATCGACCACTCAACATTTGTCTTCATGGGTGAATAATTATATTATCGGTGCGATTGTGGTTTGAAGAGGTACTATGTAACAAAGATTATCTCCCTCCTGGCCTAACATTCTATAGGGGACTATCGGAGACCACCTTTAGCTGCGTCCACACGGGAGACCCTTAATCACCGTTCCCAATACCTGAAGGAGGAATAGTGGTGAAATATGTTATATGTGGCTGCTGCATGTATGCACGTATCTGTACTAGCTCCGCCCACTCGTAGAAGCATACAAAGTGGATTAGAAACTCGAACCTAGAACTATGATTTATTATACGTTAAGTTAAATACATACTAGTGGGGGATCTGGACTCCCCGAGAACGCATTCGCCCTATTGATTCACAAAAGATTCATTACTCTCTATCTCTTTTATTTTAATCTTGCACTTCTATTTTTAGTCATCTTTCAACTGCAATATTTTCATCTCCGTATTTACTTTGCCTCGGACTGTCATTAACTTGGAGGCACATCAAGATAATTCTCTACAAGAAACCAAGACCATTGCATGTGCTCCATGTGGGAACGATACTCTTATTTTGGAAAAGGTACAAACTAAACCATGAGCACTTGCAGGCTATCAGATTGCCGACTGGGCTCTCAAGCTACTTGTCGGAGACCGTGCATCGCCGCCACGACCACCGGGCGCCACCACCACTGACTAGCCGGCCTTGCCAACTCGCCCGAGCAAGCAGTGAGGGAGTCACCCTCCGATGGCACTCTGTGCCTCCTTTTATAGGTGGGTGAGGGCAAAAAACCAACAGATTCGCCGGGGACCATGGCGCGCAATGGAACAAATGAGAGGGTTGTCACCGCTGCCGGAATGGGGAACGGCCAAGCCTTTCACTAGGGTTTTTGTATAGAGAAAGACGATGCCTTGACTGTCAAACAGGTTCACGTGGATTGATCTCGGCCATTTGCTCGGCGTACAGGTTCACCACCTTAACTGGTGGGCCATCTCCAACGTGGGCTACACGGCCCCTTCGTGGCCTATGTGGCCCTCAAAATTGGCACATGTACACCCATGCAGAATAATAGATTTCCTATTTTAGCCGGTTCAGAGTTTTTGCATAAAAGTCCACAAGCTTCGGAGGTATTGCAGAGAGGCCTTTCCACCTACGAAATAATTATAATGGATCCCCTAAGGGACCCAGAAATTTTCATGGAAACCTCTAAAAGTCCAGAAAATTACATAAAGGTGATTAATTTCATCAGAAAATTATTAGGAAGCCTAAAAAGGATTAAAAATGCTAAAAATCCATGAAATTGCTAAAAACTATATAATCTGTAGAGGGACACAAATTTGTGCATGGGATTTTCCAAATGGATATGGGTACACAAATTGCGGAAGGGGCCTGCATTGCTGCCTATACTTTTGAGGACAAATGTATCTCCACTAAAATTGCGAAAGGTCCCGGATGCCTGCTAGATATTTCTTGAGTTGAAATTGAGTTCAGAAGGGTTGCAAGGACATCCACGGATTGCCCAAAATGATGATCACGAGGATCAAGGGGACTTACAAGAGCCAAGATGTTGCTCTTCTTTCCTGGATGAATACCTCGCTCTGGCCATCCCGGACAAGCATCATCAAAGCTCACCAATCATCCATCAAGGCTTAAAGACCATCGACAAAACCAGGACATCAAGAAGAGTGCTCCAAGGTCATGTTTATTGTCTCGAAGTCACCAAGAAGACCGATGACTCCCACTCAAGGGGACTCCTGTTAAAGTAATGGCTCTAATCCCATTTGCGGTCGCACCCCATATCCTACATGGAACACCATCTAGGCAGTCAACAAAAGTCAAAGACAGTCAACGCAAGTCAAGGAGGTCAACAGTAGTGCAAAAAAAACTCCCACGATTCCAAACAAGCCTTCATGGTCAACATGTCAAAGGAAGAGGAGCTCATAAAAGAATATATCGAAGATGAAGCGGAAGGAGCAAAGAAACCTAAGCCCAATCAAGGAAGCCTCCAAATAGTGTAGGGTTCTCCCCTAATGGGCCACAACCTACGTCTTAGCACAACTAGGGATACATGGGCCAAAGGACAGAAATTACCTACGTCCCTCCCACATCCTTACTTCAAGGGTAGGCTTGGTCATTTGTCAAGGACCCCTAGGCTATATGAGGCCTCCCACGTGCATGTAAATTACCCACTCCATTTAAATAAACTCAATAGGATGGTAATTCTCCCTTACTAGCTCTCTCAGGAGAGTTAGGAAGGTCGAGATCCGGAGCCCGATGGACCCTTAAAGCCCGAACTAGTCGGGAATCGTGGGACTCTGAAAGCGGCGAAGCTCCCAGTGTTTCGTGTGCCGGGCACCACTCTCGACGACTCTCCCATAGGACATAGGTTAGTGCTTCCACGAGGTGATTGAACCTATTTAATAAACATCATTGTGTCACCTTGTTGAATGTACGATGACCTACTCATCTCGAACCACGATTAAGAAAACCCCTACTCGAAAGTTGGTTCTTGAATGCCAACAATGTCATTGTGATCTTTTTTGCTAATAACACGAGAAAGGAAATCTTCGATGCTGAAACTCTACTCTGCACCAATACAAGAGCAGGTATGGCAATTACGCTATTTCCAAAAGCATGGATACAGGGATATCATGACTATATTCTTATGTATTTTATAGAGAACATGTCATGTAAACAATATTAGAGGACCAGAAAAAATGAGATTAATTCATGCCTTACTACACTATTATAAACCACAAGTCGATAAATAAACGCAATAGCAAGCCAAACACTAGATAAATTTACTAGCAGTAGCAAATACTTGATGTACTATCAGTAGCAAGGAGTAAATCAGTGAATAAACTATAAATATACTAGCAAACCAACGAATAAATGTACAAGCAAAGTAGCAAATCTGTGAATAAATGTGTTAGACGTAGCAAATCTGTGACAACTGCAGTAGAAGAGTAGTAAATCAGTAAATTAATGTAATATCAAAGTAGAAAGCCTATGTTTTGGGCTACGAAGTATTTTCTTGTTTTTAGTAACAAAAAACTGGGATATTTGCTGGTACATGTATTGCGTAAGAATCTCATTATTATGTATGGTAGAACCCAGGGTCCTACCGGTCCTGCTCCTTAGGTTGTAGGGGAAGATCGGGGGCTGTTGGGGGCGAGGGCGCGGCTTCCGGCGCGCGGGCGCCGTCGCGAGGTTGAGGGAGGGAGGCGGCGGCTGAGAGAGAGAGGCGGCTAGGGTTTAGGGTCCGGCAATAGAATTCTTCTTATTGCTTAATCTCAAAAATAGTCTTACAGCTAGTATATATAACCACGATGCTGAAAATAAAATAACTTGTGGGCCAAGCCCCTAACTAAACTAGCCCGGTGGGCCTCCTACGGGCATAAGTCTGCCCAGTCATAACATCTCTCCCCGCCTGCGCAAACAGCTCGTCCTCGAGCTGAAAGTCTGGATAGTGTTGGCTGAACTCGTCACGTTGCTCCCAAGTGGCCTCCTCCGCCGGAAGTCCAGTCCATTGAATCAGCACGTACCACACGCCGTGACGGAGCTGGGCCTGCAACACCTTCTCCGGTCCCGGAAGGATGCGTCCGTCGAAGGTTGGAGGGAGCGCGGGAGGGGCCGCAGGTGGTTCCCCACGGTAAGGCTTCAGCAGCCCCACATGGAAGACATCGTGAATGCGGGCTCCGGCCTTCACGATGCGCTCCAAGACAACAAAGGGCCCCGCGTAACGAGGGCCCAGCTTGCGCTTCGCGCGCGGGTCCAGTGACTGCATAGAGCGGTGAAGAAGACGCAGCCACCCCCAATCATCCACCGCGTACTCCGCCTCGCGATGGTGGTCGTCGTAGTAGTGTTTGGCCAGTTGCTGGGCCTGAAGGAGGCGTTGCCGAACTTCGGCCAACATGTCGTCACGGCGCCGCAGAAGCTCACCGGCCACCTCCGTCCGAGCCGTCGTTGGATCCACCGGAATGATGGGCGGTGGCGGTCGGCCATAGACCACCTCAAAAGGAGTGGCGCGCAGGGCGGAGTGGTAGGAGGTGTTGTAGCAGTACTCCGCCCATGATAGCCAGTCCACCCAAGCGCGAGGACGATCACCAGTGACACAACGCAAATACATGGCAATCACCTTGTTGACAACCTCGGACTGACCGTCCGTCTGAGGATGGAATGCGGTGCTCAGGCGGAGTTGCACGCCCGCCAACCGGAAGAGATCGCGCCAGACATGTCCGGTGAACACTGGGTCCCGATCGCTGACGATCGAAGAGGGAAACCCGTGGAGACGAACGATACCGTCGAAGAAGGCGCGGGCCACGGAGGCAGCAATGTAGGGATGACCAAGCGCAATGAAGTGAGCATACTTGGAGAAGCGGTCGACCACCGTGAGAATGACCGATTTGCCGCCCACCTTGGGAAGGCCCTCAATGAAGTCCATGGAGATATCCGCCCAGACCTGAGACGGCACCTCCAAGGGCTGGAGCAGACCAGCCGGCCGTAGCGTCTCCGTCTTGTTGCGCTGGCATGTCACACAAGACCGAACCCAGTCACGGACCAGGGCCCGATCCCCAAGGATGTAGAAGTCGGCGCGGAGACAATGGACAGTTTTCTGCACACCCTCATGGCCCGCCGAGTGGGCCAGCAGCAACACCTGGTGACGGAGATCATCATGCGCCGGCACGAAGACTCGGCACCCATGGAGGAGCAGGCCGTCGGTGAAGCGCCAAGGCTCCTCCAGCTCGCCCGCCGCCAGTTGCTGCTGAAGAAGAAGGGCGTCGGCCGCGGTCGCCGTTGCCCGGCGAATGTCGGTGAAGAGGCCGAAGGTCGGCCCAGAGCGGATGCACATCACTGCCCCCGCGGAGTCGCCGATGGTGGAGTCGAGGTCGGCGTCGCGGCGAGACAAGGCGTCGGCCACGGTATTAAGACGACCCGAGCGATACTCGACGGAGAAGTCGAAGCCGAAGAGCTTGCTGATCCACTGATGCTGCGGCACGGTCGAGAGCCTCTGGTCCAGCAAGAACTTGAGACTGTAGTGGTCTGTGCGAATCCGGAAAGACCGTCCCCACAGATAGGGCTGCCAATGGCGCACCGCCTGCACCAAGCCAATGAGCTCCCGCTCGTACGCCGCGAGCTTAAGATGGCGCGAAGCGAAAGGCCTGCTGAAGAAGGCGAGAGGGCCATCGCCCTGATGAAGCACGACGCCGAACCCCGCACCCAAGGCGTCACAGTCCACCACGAATGGGCGGTCAAAGTCCGGCATCTGAAGAACGGGGCCGTCGTGAGGGCCCCCTTGAGGGCCTCGAATGCCGCCGTCCCTCGTCGTCCCATGCGAAGGCGTCGCGGCGCAGCAAACGCGTGAGTGGCGATGCGATGAGGCCGAACTCCTGGTAGTATCCCGCGAGGCCGAGAAAACCGCGAAGAGCCCGCGGTGAGTGCAGCGTCGGCCAGGCTGCGCCGGCCGCCACCTTGTCGGCATCCATAGCAACCCCGGCGGCCGAGATGACATGGCCGAGGTAGGCGACTAAAGGCGTCCCGAACGAGCACTTCGAGCACTTAAGATGAAGATGGTGCGCCCGAAGCTCGTTGAAGATGATGGCGATGTGCTGGAGGTGCTCCGCCCACGAGGCGCTGTAGATAAGAATGTCATCAAAGAAAACGAGCACAAACCGATGTAAGTACGGCCGGAGGACGTCGTTCATCAAAGCCTGGAAGGTCGCCGGGGTGTTGGAGAGGCCAAAGGGCATCACCAAGAACTCGAAGTGGCCGTGGTGAGTCTGAAACGCTGTCTTGGCGATGTCGTCCGGATGCATGCGCACCTGGTGGTACCCCGACCGAAGATCGAGCTTGGTGAAGAAGCGCGCCCCATGTAGCTCATCCAGGAGCTCATCGAACACCGGAATAGGAAACTTGTCCTTGAGTGTGAGAGCATTAAGGGCGCGGTAGTCGATGCAGAAACGCCACGTGCCATCCGATTTGCGGACGAGGAGAACTGGCGCGGTAAACGGCGATGTGGAGATCCGGATGATGCCCGCGCCGAGCATGAGTGCACATTGCCGCTCCAACTCGTCCTTCTGCAGCTGCGGATAGCGGTAAGGACGCACTGCCACCGGTGCGGAGCCCGGCAGGAGATGGATACGGTGATCATAAACCCGGACTGGCGGAAGGCCCTGCGGCTCGGTGAAGAGGTCGCCGTGCTGCTGCAGAAGGTGATCCAATAGTGGGTGCTCGGCCTCGGAGGTAGCCGCTGCCAGCTGAAGCTGCGGCGTGGCCGGTATGGCGCCCCCGACGCCGTCCCACTGGATGCGGCGGCCTAGCCGCCAGAAGGTCATCGTCAGAGCGTCGAAGTCCCAAAGTACCGTCAGAGGGTCCGCAGAAAGTCGACGCCAAGGATGAAGTTGAAACAGCCCAAGTCAATGCCCGCACATGTGATGGAGAAGTGTTCATCGCCGATGGTGATGGTTACGTCCCGTGCGAGGCCATGACACCGAAGGCGATCGCCGTTGGCCACCGTGACCCGAAGTTGCTCCCCGCCCGTCGGCTGAAGCGCTAAGCGACGCATGGTAGCCTTGGGCAGGAAGTTATGGGTGGAGCCTGTATCCACCAAGGCCACCAAGCGCTCGCCGTGGATCACTACCGGCAAGAGCATGGTCCGCTCGTCGCGGATGCCGGCGAGCCGTGGAGAGAGACCACGAGGGCCGTCGCCGGGGCGGCCGCGGGTGCGGCCTCAGCAGCCGCTGGGGGCGGCAGTGCGTCGGCCCCGTCGGCCAGGGCGTCCTCCTCGATGAAGTCAACCGTCTCCAAGTAGAAGAGGCGCCGGCAGACATGGCTCGGCGTATAGGGCTCATCACAGTTAAAGCAGAGGCCCTGGCGCCGCCGCTCCATCTACTCCTCCGGAGAGAGACGACGGAAGGGTCGCGTCGTGGCTGGGGTAGTAGTCGCCGGAGCGGCCGGAGGTGGCTAGCCCGGCGCAGGGGGCGGTCGGGTGGCCTGCCGGCCTCCTCGAGCCGGGGCGGCCGGTTGCATGGCTTGGGTGCGAGCCTCGAAGGCGGGGCGTAATACATGGCCGTCTGGAGATCCTGAGGGCCGCGAAGCTCCACGTCCACGCGGATGTGATCCGGAAGGCCACCGACAAAGAGGTCGGCCCGCTGCTGCACTGTCATGCCCGACGCATGGCACGCCAGGGCCTGAAAACGGTCGGCAAAGTCCTGCATCGTGGAGGTGAATGGAAGGCGGCCGAGCTCCGCCAGGCGGCTCCCGCGAACCGGAGGCCCAAAGCGAAGGAGGCAGAGCTCGCGGAAGCGCTCCCAAGGGGGCATGGCGCCCTCGTCCTGCTCGAGAGCGTAATACCATGTCTGTGCCGCGCCGCGGAGGTGGTAAGAGGCGAGCCAGGTACACTCCAATGAGAGGGTGCGCTGCCCGCGAAAGAACTGGTCGCACTGGGTGAGCCAGTTGAGCGGGTCCTCCGTGCCGTCATATGTGGCGAAGTCGATCTTGGCGAACCGCGGCGGTGTCTGGGTCGGAGCGCCATGTCGAGCTGGCTCGGAGGTGCGGAGCAGCGAGGCGGGTGGCGCCTGGTCGGAGTACTCCGAGTAGGGACCCGCGGAGCCGGATGGCCTGCCGAACTGTGGAAACGGGGTCGGCTGCTCCGGAGCCGTGGTGTAGACCGGTGATGGCGAAGACCCAGCCGCCCAAGCTGGGAGCGGCGACGGGGAGGGCGGGAACCGGACTTGATGTATCGGAAGGCCGGCCGGCGAGGACGCCCCCGAGCTGGGCAGAGGTGATGCCGGTGGTTGCAGCGTCGGCTGTGGAGGGTGGGCGGGCGCGACGGTTGCCGCGGGGGAAGGCGGCTGCAGATGCCATAGGGGAGCCGCAGCTGGCGGCGGCTGCAGATGCCACAGCGAAGCCGCGGCTGGAGTGGGCCCGCCGGGGTGCCCCGCCTGGAACGGCAGCAGTGGTGGCCCGGTGCAGGCCGGCGTGCCCTGGGCCGGCCACGGCAGCGCGGGGTGGCCGTAGGCGGCGATCGGCACAGCCGGCGGTGGTGCGTACGGCCCGGCCAGGTACTGGTGGTATTGGTTCAGATGGAGTCCTTGGACGGCCGTCACGAGATCCTGCAACGTATTGGTGACCTGTTCCGGCGTGAAGACGGCGGTCGTCGGCGGCGCGGAAGTGACGGGGATCAGCGGTGGTTGGGAACCCGCGGTGGTGACCAGGACCGGCAGCGTGGGGGCCCCGACGGTGGTCATCGGGGCGGTGGTCATCGAGGCAGTGGTGACGATGGGCAGCGGCGGCGAGGGCGTTGACGAACACATGATCGAACCCAAGTCTCTGGATACCAAATTGCTAGAACCCAGGGTCCTACCGGTCCTGCTCCTTAGGTTGTAGGGGAAGATCGGGGGCTGTTGGGGGCGAGGGCGCGGCTTCCGGCGCGCGGGCGCCGTCGCGAGGTTGAGGGAGGGAGGCGGCGGCTGAGAGAGAGAGAGGCGGCTAGGGTTTAGGGTCCGGCTCCTCTGGGAGCCGGGCAATAGAATTCTTCTTATTGCTTAATCTCAAAAATAGTCTTACAGCTAGTATATATAACCACGATGCTGAAAATAAGATAACTTGTGTGCCAAGCCCCTAACTAAACTTGCCCGGTGGGCCTCCTACGGGCATAAGTCTGCCCGGTCATAACAATGTACTTCCTCTGTGCCGTAATACAAGACGTTTTTGACACTGTCATGGACTATAAAAATGTCTTACAGTGCAAAAAGTTACAGAGGGGGTATGATTTAGTCTCCCTTATTCTACTTGCTACAAATTTTGCATGACATTTTATGCTGAAGAGAAAACATATAAACGAGCATAGTATTCAACACCGTTTTGGGCTTAAAGTCTGTCTGCAGGAAATGAGAGTGGTGTGCACTTCAGGCTATCAGGGTTTATTACTTTCTTTTTTCTAGGCAAGTATTCCCTCTGTTCATAAATATAAGACGTTTTGGCAGTTTTAAGACGTCTGCCAAAACATCTTATATTTAGAAACGGAGGTAGTACAACATTTGGTGGTTACAATATGACATGTATCACTCACTGGATTAGATCCAACTGACTGGAAGAGTCGCTCTCACAATCTTAACATACTCAAAACAGGATCAGTTCAAGATATAATGAAGACGGACCCACACAAGGAAATACTCGCATTACATGTATGCCTACCTTATGTGGATATGGGCCATATGGAATTCCATGACAATGATTTCGCCATCGATACCCCTCATCAGATTGTCTTAAGTTCCCGAGAGGAAGCTATTGCAAACCAATTCAAAGACACCAGGGCAGTCAGAACTTGCATGAATGCACTCTTTATGCAATAAAATCAGCTACAGTCGCAAAGCAGAGCACATTAATGTTCTTTCTTGGTTGCTTCAATTCCATCAGAGCTACGTGAATCATACTTAGCAATTCCCTAGCTGCAAACCTCATATATATGTACTGTTTCTAATCACCTACATTTGTTCACAATTTGTAAGAACAACAGCTTTAAATTTTACCTGAGGGAAAGGTGACCAGCATAGTATAATTATTTTAATAATAAATAAACATAACAATCACTTGTTTGAGAATTACTACATCCGTTCTGAATTATAAGATGTTTTAGATATTTTAACATGGACTACATACGGACTGGAATGGGTGAACAAACACACTTAAATGCTTCTATGTACATCCGATTCAGAAAAAAATTAGAACATCTTATAATTCGAAACCGAGAGAGTATATCAGAAATTGCATTCAGCAACAGTAAAGTTGTTTCAATGGGATCAACAGTTCAACAACACCCAATAATGATGTTTTCTTTTCTTTTCCTTTTTGAGTTGCCCAATCATGATGTCTTGAACAGTTAGGCTCCACTTGGATTATCGTTTGGCCCTTGAATACCCCCGTAAACGATACATGCCTCTAGGCGTCATTTTTTTTTTCAGGCAGAAGTCACGCTGTGGCCGGTATAATACACGTGTAAACTAAATCCTCCTCCGGACTAAAATTACACCGATTCCAAGCGGGGCCTTAACCTATATCACAATACGATGAAGCCCAGTAACAAATAATGCAGGTCTGATAAGCCCATAGCGTCAAGATATTAGTCGGAACTCCGAACATAATCATAATAATATTGTATCAGTTTCGAACAATTTATAGTCCTACCTCCATTTTAAAAGGAATCTTTCCTACACTTATGATTTCTGATCCAAGCGATTCCCTCAAAATGTGCAACTACCTTTAAGAGGTCAGAGCTTTAAAGGCAGGTGTAATGAGAGAAATGGCAAATCTTTGACCAGAAAAGACCGAATTAACCCGTCAATCAGTACTACCATCTTGGATGAGCAGACCTCATTGATAACTCTCAACCACAAGTACAAAGAGCTAAAGAAAGTAAGGAACACTGTCCACGGACCAAAATATTATGGAACACAGAACTAGATATGTACTACAGCCAATATGGCAATAAATGTAAAGAATTTATAGTAGTACTTCACTACTGGTAAAAATCTGGCGATCCGATCTCTTAACAAGATACTCCCTCCGTTCCAAATTACTCGTTTTGAACTAAAACCACGACGAGTAATTTGGAACGGAGTGAGTACAAGCTGAGCATGTATAAGATATGTATTTACACCTAGATGAGTACTTGAAAAAGGGTAAACCAATCCCGTGAACCAAATGGATAAAAGTAGGGCCTAGAGAAAAGTAGTAGTAACCTTAGTTGGATAAACATGCTATTGGCTTCATGAAAAGGCCCAATAAACAAAGACGCAAAACAATACAGAACGGGTTGACTAAGCTTGAAGAAAACATTCTGTTATATACTTCTACTTCAAAATCGAATACAGAATATGTCAAGCTTTCTAAACAGCCTACGGCTAATACAGTGCTTCAGCATCGAATACTGGACATGTTAAGCTTTGCAAAACAACGTACCAGCATTTACGGGAAGGCCGAAACCATCCAGGACTGTGCCTCTTTTGTCCCTGAAACTCGTAATACAAACACGAGTTGCGGTTCACCTCTCCTCGAGGTTCCCGCGAGGGCGCGAGCCAAAGTAAAGTAGTGCAATGCCTGCCGGCGGGGAAGTTTGTTAACCTGTGAGGTCCCTGCGGTGCGACATACCGTCGAACACGACGTCAGCATCAGTGCATCATGGCATGTCGAGGAGGGTCGCCCCCTGGGGGCTGGGGCTGTGCAACAGCTGCCATGTCCGGCGTGCGTAAGTGCGCAGGCGGAGGCGCTTGTGGCGGCTTGCTAAATTCTCCGGCGAGGGCATTGGGCGGACCGTTTCGATCGTGCGAGCACGCGGCCACCATTCTCTCGGCGATTCCTATCTCACGCTCGTTGCCTCGGATTTTTTTTTTTGTTTTTTTTTTGTTTACTGGGGCTGCTCATTGCGCGATGGTCGTTTTTGTTTTTGCAATTGTCCTTATGTTTGCTTCGGTTTTCTGTCTTTTTCCTTCAATGTTATATTCCGTTTTTATACTTTTACTCATTTTAAATCCAAATTTTTACATTTACTTTTTTCCTTTGACTTATCTGAAAGTTACATAGTTTTTCTCAACATATGAATATAATTTTCCTGCATACATGAATATTATAAAAAACATGATGGGTATTTTAAATATGTGAAGAATATATTTTTTTAAATATGCGATGGACATTTTTTGAATTTGCAGTGTTTTTTCAGTACGCCCTTGCCTTTTCTACTCATAATAATTGCTTAAAAGAAGTTAAATTAGTGGTCACAAAAAAGTGAATTATATTATTTTGAGAAAGTTCAAGTAAGGTCATGCACACCTAAACTGAGACCCGCCTACAAAAATTGATCCGTCGACAATTTTTTCTATAATGGCACAAAAAGATTGGATTGCTAAATTTTGGAGAGCCATTGACACTGGATTTGATAACACACTATTTGAACTGGCCCAAATGAACATTTTCTACAATATTTTCCTCTTTCTTTTGACAACATATTTTTTTAGCTTGTCAATCAAGATACCATTTTCCCAAAATTTTAAAAAAAGTAGGAGCGTAAGTGCGTTTCTCTGTGACCAATCCATATATGTAGTTGTGTGGCATTTGCTCAACTATATGACACACTAAGCGTTAGCTTAGAATCAAGAGTACCGTGGAGTTCACTCATTTGGGTAGTTCAAAAGCTTAATTTTGATGCTAGGTATGAAAAATTGCCTCCGTACTACGAGTGTTGTCGACTTGTAGACTGCTATGTATCCAAAGAACCTGAGTGTAGATACCTATTGAAAAGGGCAAAGTTCAAATACGAGAGTTCTTATTTTTTGGGGTCTTCCTCGGGACAACAAGCTTATCATCCCCGGCTCCAACAGCAACACCTCCATGGATACGGAGAGAGCCGCCGTCAAGGTGGCCAAGGCTGTGAGTGGCCTGACGGTGTTTGATGAAGGCACTGTTGCTACCTCCATGGGGGCAGCCCAGGCTAGTCCCCCGCTCGGCCAGGAGGGTCGGGCTATCGGGGCTTCCTCGACGGCGCACTTCTATGCTGCATCCGGCTAGGAGGACTGGGTTGTGGCACCATCTACGCCTGCTAGCCTTGGCCAGGAGGGCCAAGGGCTGGCGAGTAGGGTGGACACCCATATGGGTGTGATGCATGGCCAAGAGGGTTGTGCAACGCAACGGTTGGGCGCTCCTGGAAGCTCCGCTTCTACCAATGCCTCTCTGCTAGCTAGGAGGGCCAGGGCAAGGCGCTGTTGGGTATGCCCAACAACTTTTTTGCAGGCGTAACTGCTGCTATCAAACAACACACACCAGTACCTGGGATATAGGAGGGGATGTTGTTCTTCCAGCCAGGAGTACCGGGGACTGCTCGCCTTGCTGCTTTTGCCACAATGGGTGGCTCAGCCTAGGCTAACAAGCTTTTTAAGTTCAGCGCTGGAAAAACGGTTATGTAGGGCCATGATGACCCACAAGTATAGGGGAACAATTGTAGCTCTTTTCGATAAGTAAGAGTGTCGAACCTAACAAGGAGCAGAAGGAAGTGACAAGTGGTTTTCAGCAATGTAATGTCTACAAGTGCGGAAATTGTAAGTAGTAGAGTAGTTTGATGGCAAGATAATTTGTAACGAGCAAGTAACGATAGTAGTAACAAAAGTACAGCAAGGTAGCCCAATCCTTTTGAGGCAAAGGACGGGCCAAAACGGTTTCTTATGATAAGCAAAGCGTTCTTGAGGGTACACGGGAATTTCATCTAGTCACTTTCATCATGTTGGTTTAATTCGTGTTTAGTACTTTGATAATTTGATATGTGGGTGGACCGGTGCTTAGGTATTGTTCTTACTTGAACAAGCCTCCTACTTATGATTAACCCTCCCGCAAGCATCTGCAACTGCGAGAAAAGTATTAAGAATACATTCTAACCATAGCATTAAACATTTGGATCCAATCGGCCCCTTACGGAATAGCGCATAAACTGGGGTTTAAGCTTCTGTCACTCTCGCAACCCATCATCTAATTGCTACTCCACAATGCATCCCCTTAGACCCAAATATGGTGAAGTATCATGTAGTCGACGTTCACATGACACCACTAAGGGAATCACAACATATATACTATCAAAATATCAAACACATATCAAGTTCACATGATTACTTGCAACATGATTTCTCCCGTGACCTCAAGAACAAAAGTAACTACTCACAAATGATAAACATGCTCAAGATCAGAGGGGTATTAAATAGCATATTGGATCTGAACATATAATCTTCCACCAAATAAACCATATAGTAATCAACTACAAGATGTAATCAACACTACTAGTCACCCACAAGCACCAAACTATAGTTCCAGTAACAAGATTGAACACAAGAGATGAACTAGGGTTTGAGATGAGATGGTGTTGTTGAAGATGTTGATGGAGATTGCCCTCCCCAAGATGGGAGGGTTGTTGGTGATGATGATGACGATGATTTCCCCCTCCGGGAGGGAATTTCCCCTGGCGGAATCGCTCTGCTGGAGGGCAAAAGTGCTCCTGCCCAAGTTCCGCCTCGAGACGGCGGCGCTCCGTCCCGAAAGTCCCCCTCTTATTTTTTCTAGGTCAAAACGACCTATATACCAGAAGATGGGCACCGGAGGTGGGCCTGGGTGAGCACAACCCACCAGGGCGCGCCTGGGCTCCCTGGCGCGCCCTGGTGGGTTGTGCCCACCTGGTGGGCCCCCTCTGGTAGTTATTTGCTCCAATATTCTCAAATATTCCATAAGAATCTCCGTGAAGTTTCAGCTTGTTCGGAGTTGTGCAGAATAGGTAGCCTGACGTAGCCTTTCCAGGTCCAGATTTCCAGCTGCCGGAATTCTCCCTCTTTGTGTATACCTTGCATATTATGATAGGAAAGGCATTAGAATTACTTCAAAAAGCATTATTATGGATAAAAAATTATAAATAACAGTAAGAAAATATGATGTAAAATGGACGTATCAACTCCCCCAAGTTTATACCTCGCTTGTCCTCAAGCGAAAACCGAAATCAAAAAACATGTCCACATGCTTTGAGAGAGAGGTGTCGATAAAAACAAAATACAGACATAGAAGCATCATGTTGGTTATTATAATAGTAACGAAATTAAACATAAGACATTTATCATAGAACTTCTATCATATACTTCTCATGAATAAGTAACAATTCATCACACAATTGAAGTATAAAGAAAAAACTCTATTAAAAATTAACAAACTATGTTCTCAGTCAACTTTGCAACTACAATTCATCATCTTTTCGGGAAGGGTCACGTATCGGAGCCTTTAGGCAAGTCCACAAACTCAACCATCATATAGTCTTTTATGATTGCTAAGACTCACCTCGTACACATGAGCAAAACATTTCAACCGGACACATAGAAAGATAGGGGCTTATAGTTTCGTCTCCCAACGTATTCACCTCAAGGGTGATGTCAACAATAATAACTCATGCTATCTATATTCAACTGGACATATGTGCCTAGATCTTTCCTCACCACATGATGCTTGCCAAAGGAAAAAAATAAAAAGGAATAGAAGGAAAACTTTGACTCTTTGCATAAAAGTAAATACATAAAAGTAAAAGATAGGCCCTTCACAGAGGAAAACAGAGGTTTCCATGCGCTTATTTGTTTGTATGCTCAACCACTTAGTGCAAAAGAACGTCACGTTGCATTGCCCCTTGTGATAGCGACCTTTATTATGCAGTATGTCGCTTTTATTCTTCACCATCACAAGTTCGTGCAATGCTCAATTTTCTCTTACAGTAAATGATCTCACATTTTTAGAAGCAATTTTTATTGCCTTTTGGCACCGATGACAACTTACTTGAGGGATCTTTCTCAATCCCTAGGTAGGTATGGTGGACACTTGAAAATAAGATTTGGGTTTAAGGGTTTTCGGATGCACAAGTAGTATCTCTACTTAGTGCGGAATTTTTGTCTAGCAAAGATAGGGGGCAAGCACCACATGTTAAAAGATCTATGACAATATGACTTCTATGTGAATATAAACAAACATAAACCATTAAGTTTTCTTCCTTCTCCAACATCAACAATTTTGGCATATACTATTTTGATGAGGGCTCACAATCACAAAATATTTCTAGGATAGTATATTTATATGTGAATCTTCTCTTCCCTTATTAATTCTTTCATGAGTTGCATCATTGACTAATGCTATGTCAATCTCTAATAAAATTTTCTACTTATACTTTTCCTTATGTGGTGTCATCACCTACCATAAGATTAGTATATGATCTTTTCTTCCTTTATTTTCTTTTTTTATTTCCTTTCTCTTTTTCTTTCTTATTTCTTTTATTTTATCTGCAACATGAAAGTAAAAAAAACAAAAACTCAAAACTAAACTTTATTATATAACTTGCACATGATTACAAGGATAGATCACTAAGCAAACTCTCAAAGAAGAAATGATCGAACTAAACTTTTATTCATCTAAAGCAAAAGATCGAACTAAAATAAGTAAAGGCAAAAAGATAGTGTGATGGTACAATACCGGGGGACCTCCCCCAAGCTTGGTGGAAGCCAAGGGGAGTGCCCATACTCGATACTCAGTTCTCTTTTGGTGGTGTAGAGGATGATGGTGATGAAGTAGTATTCTCCAATATAACCATGAGTAGATCCTTCAAACCTTGAATCTCCTGAAGGGCTTGATGAATTAATTCATTGTTTTTCTTCACCTTAGCCATTATGTGTTTATTCTCTGGGCCTGTGACGCCCGGATACTTAAGCTACAGTGAACCTCTGCTAATGATGCCACGTCACCTCGATTTCTGTTGCTAATCTTGCGTTAGTTCGCAACCGGTTCGAATTTAAATTAAAAATCAAGCAAACAATAAAAGTTTTCAAATATTAAAACTAAGATATTTGAGGTGAGCCAAATAATTCATAAGAAACAGTGGTGGAGAAACCACTCCTTTATAAAATGTTAAATACTCGGAAATAATAATAATAACAATTGATTAAATCCTTTTTACAATTAATAAGATATTAAACCACTTTATTTAGTTGCCAAAAATTAATGGGGCAGTAGATTATTTATTAATACTAATTAGGTGCTAGTTATAGTTTTTCTAAAACTAAATAAATGAAAAGATAAACTAAAACAAAAAAAATAAGAAACACAAACAAAAAAATGGAAAGGAAGCCCCCCTGGCCAACTAGGCCAAGAGGCCCAGCTGGCCAGCACCAGCACCCTGGCCGAAACGGCCCACTCCGGCCCCCTGCATAACCCCCTCTCCCCCGTAACCCTAGCCTCCAACCGCCCCACTTCCCCCACTCCCTCGTTCCCTCCCCCTCCCGATCCGATCTGGATCGGGGGCTCGATCCACACCACGCCCTGCCGCCTGGCAACACGACGACGGCGCCCGTCGCCGGCGCGCCCTGCTGCCGTCGCCTCTTCTCCCTCCAGGCGCCTCTCCCTCTCCCTACCTCTTCCCCCGATTGGATCGGGGGGATCGATCCCCGCCGCTAGACGCGTGACGCCGCCCCGCCACTGAACCTCGCCGGACCTCTCCATCGGACTGCTGTGTAACGCCCTCGATGCGGCTATAGCTCCCACGTGTCGAGGCACGACTTAGAGGCATAACCGCATTGAAAGCAATGTCGCAAGTTAGGCAATCTTCAAAACATCCCATGTAATATAGATAATAAAAGGGGATATACATAGTTGGCTTACACTCGCCACGTCAATCAAAGTACATAAATAGCATTACAACATTCAAACACTCATGGCCCGACTACGGCGCCAAAATAAAAGATAAACCCAACATGCGACACGGTCCCGATCACCCCAATTGGGCACCGCTACTGATCATCAGGGAAAGACACATAGTATCGGCGTGAGTCCTCGTCGAACTCCCACTTGAGCTCAAGCACGTCATTTGGAACGGAATCATCAGGCCTTGCATCTGGTTTGGAAGTAATCTGTGAGCCAAAGGGACTCAGCAATCTCGCACCCTCGCGATCAAGACTATTTAAGCTTAATAGGTAAGGCAAGGTAAAATATGTGGAGCTGCAGCAAGCGACTAGCATATATGCTGGCTAACCTGTTCGCAAAAGAGAGCGAGAAGAGGAGGCAAAGCGCGAACGAGTAACTAGAGGGCGTCCTGCGGCAAGCATTACTCCAACACCGTGTTCACTTCCCGGACTCCGCCGAGAAGAGACCATCACGGTAACTCACACTGTTGATTCATTTTAATTAAGTTAAGGTTCAAGTTATCTACAACCAGACATTAACAAATTCCCATCTGCCCATAACTGCGGGCACGGCTTTCGAAAGTTCAAAACCCTGCAGGGGAGTCCCAACTTAGCCCATGACAAGCTCTCATGGTCAACGAAGGAATAGACCTCCTCCCGAGATGTTCCGATCAGACTCGGTATCCCGGTTCTTCAAGACACTTCGACAGGTTAAAACAAATCCAGCAACACCGCCCGAATGTGCCGACAAATCCCGATAGGAGCTGCACATATCTTGTTCTCAGGGCACACTCAGATAGGTCAAGCTACGAGTAAAACCAGCCCTCAAGTTTCCCCGAGGTGGCCTCGCAGGCTGCCTGGTTCGGACCAACACTCAGAGGAGCACTGGCCCGGGGGGGGGGTTTAAATAAGATGACCCTCGGCTCCGAAAACCCAAGGGAAAAAGAGGCTAGGTGGCAAATGGTAAAATCAAGGTTGGGCATTGCTGGAAAAGCTTTAATCAAGGCGAACTATCAAGGGGTTCCCATTATCACCCAACCGCGTAAGGAACGCAAACTCCGAGAACATAACACCGATATGATGGAAACTAGGGCGGCAAGAGTGGAACAAAACACTAGGCGAGAGGTCGAGCCTTCCACCCTTTACCAAGTATATAGATGCATTAAGATAACAAGGCAATGTAATGATATCCCAACAAGTAAATAAAGTTCCAACAAGGAACGGTCTCCAATCTTCACCTGCAACTAGCAACGCTATAAGAGGGGCTGAGCAAAGCGGTAACATAGCCAATCAATGGTTTGCTAGGACATGGTGGGTTAGAGGTTTGACATGGTAATTTGGGAGGCATGATAAGAAAGTGGTAGGCATCGTAGCATAGGCATAGCAAAAGAGCGAGCATCTAGCAAAGCAAAGATAGTAGTGATTTCGAGGGTATGATCATCTTGCCTGCAAAGTTGTTAGAGTTGACTAGATCCTCGAAAGCAAACTCAACGGGCTCCTCCTTAGCGAACTCATCTCCCGGCTCTACCCAAACAAGACAAACAAGCAACAAGGACACAATCAACCACGTGCAAAGCTCAAACAATATGATGCAAAAAATGGTATATGCTATGCGGGATGCGATATGTGATGCATATGCAAGATTTGACAAGGAATGAATGAACCTGGCCTCAACATGGAAATCCAAGTGTGCCACTGGAAAGGTGAGATGAAATCGCTTGAAAACGATATAAAGAACGCCGAAATCGGAGTTGCGGTTTGGAAATGGCAAGCAATTCAAATATGACCACGTTCTGCGATTTACAGCAAGTAGCCAACTAAATGCAACAAGATGAACATGCTACAGCACCCAAACATGGCAACAAAATACATGGAAGAGATCCATTCATGATGCTTAACAAAAGACTAGCACTGAGCTATGGCCAATTCATCCATTAACAGGTTCAAACAAGCATGGCAAAAATGCATTTGGTAAACAGATTTCAGACTTAGTGAAATTAACATGACAAAAATGCACGGATCAACTACAACATCCTCGGCAAAATTGCTAACAAGTAGGCAATCTGCCCAGATTCACGAAATGACAAAAGTAGAGCTCGATTGACTCAAGCTAGGATGCTCCATAATTGCAAACAAAGACATGGATGGATAGAGCACTACAAGATTAACAAAACATCCTTACTGATCATCCTCAAAAGAGGCACGGATCACTAGGAAACAACATGAACATATGGCAATATGAGATAAACAGGTCAAGGACTTAGTGGAAATGCTAAGTCCCTGAAATCAGCATTAACAAATGCTCCACTTTGCAAGCTTGTGCTAGTCACCACACTCATCACAAAAATACAAGGGTTGCACCTCTGGATAGATGGCAAGACATATAACAAAACTCATGAAGAGCTCAGGGGCATATCATGCACACAATAATCATGGCAAAAATGAAAAATATCTAATTGTAGCAGCAGATCTGACAATTATCTCAAATAGCATTCTTCTAACAGCATTTCAGGCATCAAGATGAACTCAAATGAAAATGATGCAATGAGATGAAATGATGTGCTCTCTGAGACGAACATTTTGATATGCTATATGCCCAAAACGGATCTACGGATGAGGAGATACAACATGATGAACATAGCCAAAATATTAGGGTTTTGGGGCAAAAGTCAACCGTCTCGTCCAGATCTAGATCCGGTTGCACGCGAACCGAGGAGATCGCCGGAGTGTACTGTAGCTCGCCGGAGAGAAGCGGGGCGTCGCCGGACTTGCGCTTGGGGCGTAGAGGAGGACGCCGGAGAGGCGGAGCCGGTGGTGGTGGCGGCCGGGTCGAGCGGACGCGGGCGGCGCTCGGGAAGGAC
This sequence comes from Triticum urartu, assembly GCF_056163025.1. Taxonomy (NCBI): domain Eukaryota; kingdom Viridiplantae; phylum Streptophyta; class Magnoliopsida; order Poales; family Poaceae; genus Triticum; species Triticum urartu. Next base: position 277,029,066 of record NC_141877.1, read on the forward strand.
GAGGGCAGCGCGCGGGAGGCGGGGCGCGGCCCGGTGGCGCGGGTGGAGAGGGCCTGCCCTGGGCCGGGACGGGCCGGCATCAGCGGTTGGCGGGGCTGACACGTGTCGGCCCCTCAGTGGCCGCGGGCAGCGGCGGCCGAGCTGTCCGGCGCGGCGGACATGTCCGGTGCGTGGAGGAGACGATTTTAGGGTTTCAGGGGAAGGGGAACGAGAATTTCGGAGGGGGTCTTTATATAGGCATAGAGGGAGCTAGGAGAGTCCAAATGAGGTGCGGTTTTCGGCCACGCAATCGTGATCGAACGCTCTAGATGATGGAGAGGGTTTTGGTGGGTTTTGGGCCAACTTGGAGGGGTGTTGGGCTGCAACACACGCGAGGCCTTCTCGGCCCCTCGGTTAACCGTTGGAGCATCAAACGAAGTCCAAATGGTACGAAACTTGACAGGCGGTCTACCGGTAGTAAACCAAGGCCGCTTGGCAAGTCTCGGTCCAATCCGGAAATGTTTAATCCCCACACACGAAAGAAGGTAGAAATGACCACTGGAGGAGAACGGAGCGCCGGAATGCAAAACGAACAACGAGGAAAATGCTCGAATGCATGAGATGAACACGTATGCAAATTCAATGCACATGATGACATGATATGAGATGCATGACAACGATAACAACACACGGAGACAAAAAACCGAACCCAAGAAAATAAAATAACTTAAGGCCGGAAACGGCAAGAGTTGGATTACATATTAGGTAAATTACATCCGGGGTGTTACAACACTCCACCACTACGAAAGGATCTCGTCCCGAGATCTAGGACTGAAAGAACGCCGGGTACTCAGAACGGAGGTGATCCTCGCGTTCCCAGGTGGCCTCACGGTCGGAATGGTGTGACCACTTGACTTTGAGGAATTTGATCGACTTGTTGCGAGTCTTGCGTTCAGTCTCTTCAAGAATAGCAACGGGGTGCTCATGATAAGAGAGAAATTCTTGGAGCTCAATGTCCTCGAAGTTGACGGTGCGGTCAGGAGTCTTGAAGCACTTTCGGAGCTGAGAGACATGGAACACGTCATGCACATTTGCAAAGTTTGAAGGAAGCTTGAGTTGATAGGCGAGATCGCCTCTCTTGCTAACGATCTTGAAAGGTCCCACGTATCTGGGGGCAAGCTTCCCTTTGATACCGAAGCGACGAGTACCTTTCATTGGAGAGACGCGGAGGTAAACATGATCTCCGATCTCGAAAGCCAAATCACGGTGCTTACTATCATGGTAGCTCTTCTGGCGGGATTGGGCTGCTTTGAGGTTATCTCAAATGACTTTGCACATTTCCTCTGCCTCTGTGATTAAGTTGAGAGGGGTACGACACTTCCTGCCATACAGAATTTCAAATGGGGCCTTGCCCGAACTTGCTTGAAAACTGTTGTTGTAGGAGAATTCAACATATGGAAGACAATCCTCCCACTTCATGCCGAAGGAAATCACACAAGCCCTGAGCATATCTTCAAGAATCTGGTTGACACGCTCGACTTGACTGCTAGTTTGAGGATGGAAAGCTGTGCTGAAGCGGATGTTGGTACCCATGGCCTTCTGAAAAGAATCCCAAAACTTGGAGGTAAAGATGCTGCCACGGTCCGAAGAGATCACTTGTGGAATACCGTGCAGAGAGACAATTCGAGAAGTATAGAGTTCCTCCAATTGAGCTGCAGTGATTGACTCTTTGATAGGTAGAAAGTGAGCCACCTTAGTGAGTTTGTCGATGACAACGAATATAGCATCATTGCCACGCTTGGACTTTGGAAACCCAGTCACGAAGTCCATCTCAATGTGGTCAAACTTCCATTTTGGAATGGCAAGAGGTTGGAGGAGACCTGCTAGCCTTTGGTGTTCTGCCTTCACTCTTCTGCAGACATCACATTCATTCACGAATTGAGCAATCTCGCGCTTCATTCGAGTCCACCAATAAGCCTGCTTGAGGTCCTGATACATCTTCATGCTCCCAGGGTGGATGGAGAGGAGAGAATTGTGAGCCTCGTTCATGATCACTTTACGAAGGTCATCTTTGGGCACAACAATACGATCCTCGAAGAAGAGAGTGTCCTTGTCATCAAGGCGGTAGCACTTGTACTTGGGTTGACTCTTGGCAATCCCAATCTTCACCTTCTTCACCATAGCATCAAGAAGCTGGGCTTGGCGAATCTGGTCTTCCAAGGTAGGAGAGACTTGAAGGTTGGCGAGGAAACCTTGAGGAACAACTTGCAGATTAAGCTTGCGGAAAGCTTCACAAAGCTCAGGTTGATAAGGCTTGAGAATCAGACTGTTGCAATAAGCCTTCCTGCTCAATGCGTCAGCAATCACATTGGCCTTGCCTGGAGTATACTCGATACTCGGATTATACTCTTGAATCATTTCGACCCATCGAGTTTGCCTGAGGTTGAGATTAGGCTGAGTGAAGATGTACTTGAGACTCTTGTGGTCAGTGAAGATGTCCACTTTTATTCCCAATAAGAGATGTCTCCAAGTCAAAAGAGCATGCACAACTGCCTCCAACTCGAGATCATGAGTGGGGTAGTTCTTCTCGTTGGGCTTCAACTGGTGAGAGGTATAAGCCACAACTTTCTTCTCTTGCATCAACACTGCGCCAAGACCTTGGAGAGAGGCATCACAAAAGACCTCGTACGGCTTGGATTCATCAGGCGGAGTCAGAACTGGAGCAGTGACCAATTTCTCTTTCAAAGTGTTGAAAGCTATGTCACACTCCGGAGACCAAACGTACTTGACGTGCTTCTAGAGAAGATTTTGAGAGAGGCTTCACGATCTTAGAAAAGTTTTCAACGAATCTTCAACAGTAGCTTGCGAGACTGAGGAAGCTACGGAGTTGCTTCACGTTCTGAGGAGGTTCCCAATTCACAATTGCAGACACCTTCTCAGGATTCACCGCAATGCCCTTGGCAGAGATGATATGACCAAGATAAAGAACCTCATCGAGCCAAAATTCGCACTTGGAGAACTTGGCGTAGAACTTGTGTTCCCTGAGCTTATCGAGTACCAAACGCAAGTGCTTGGCATGATCTTCCTTGTTCTTCGAAAAGACCAGAATGTCGTCGACATAGACCAAAATGAAGTCATTGGTGTAGGCGTTGAAGATGAAGTTCATCATGCGAGAGAAAGTTGGAGGAGCGTTGACGAGGCCAAAAGACATGACAGTGTATTCATATGAACCAAAGCTTGTCCTGAAAGCCGTCTTGGGAATATCTTGCTCACGGATTCGAATCTGATGATAACCCATACGGAGATCAAGCTTGGAGAATACTTGAGCACCTTTGAGTTGTTCGAACAGCTCGTTGATGTTGGGAAGTGGGTATTTGTTCTTGATGGTCTTCTTGTTCAATGGATGGTAGTCAACACAAAGTCGGTCCGTTCCATCCTTCTTCTTCATGAAAAGAACACCACAACCCCACGGAGAAGAACTAGGCCGGATGAGACCCATTCTCTCTTGAATATCGAGTTGCTTCTTCAGCTCCTTCAACTCTTCAGGTCCGAGCTTGTAAGGACGCTTGCACACAGGTTCCGTGCCGGGCTCAAGATCAATGACGAATTCAACTGGCCGGTGCGGAGGCATTCCTGGAAGCTCTTCTGGAAAGACGTCTTGATACTCGCAAACGACTGGAATTTGCGAGATGGCATCCAATTCACCCTTCTCATTGAGAGAAAACAAACGGATGGTATCATCACGAGCGGCAAAGACAATTACATCCTCAGACGAATTAGTCAATTGAATCTGCCTGGCTGCACAATCCAGCTGAGCCTTGTGCTTAGAAAGCCAATCCATCCCGAGAATAAGATCAATATCCGAGTTACCAAGAACCATTGGGAAGAAAGGAACTTGTAGTCGCCCAAGGTGATAGTAACATCTGGCACCTCCAGACTAGCACTCAAACGTTTGCCAGGAGAAACGATATCCATTTGTTTACCCAAATGAGAAGAAACGAATTCATGCTTGGTAAAAAATGGCTTTGACATGAAACAATGCAAAGCACCAGTATCAAAAAGAACTCTTGCAGGAATATCGTTAACAGGTAGGTTACCCATGATGACATCTGACGAGTCCTCTGCCTAATCTGCATTCATCAAGTTGACCTTGGCGTGCTTGGGGTTATGCTTGACCACAGCTGTACTTGCCGATCTCACAGGAGGAGGAGGAGGAAGACGCCTCTGATTGAAGCATTTGTTGGCATAGTGACCCTTCTATTGGCACTTGTTGCACGTGACCTCTGAAAGCGGATGGTGATACGGAGCACTCGATCTTGGAGGTTGAGATGAAGTCTTGTTCTGAAAGCCAGGGTTGGGTGGGTGGGAAGATCCACTGCCACCTTTGCTCTTCTGCTGATACAGCTGACGGAATGGAGGAGGAGGAAGCCAATACTTCTGCTGCTTGGCCACTTGAGTAGAGGAAGAAGGAGTAGCATCTCTGACTCACTTCTTGGAAACATCACACCTCAGTTGAGCGGCCTCTTGCTTCAATGCCATGTTGTAGAACTCATCGTACCTCAAGGGCTCAAAGAGAACAAGAGCTAGCTGAATTTCTTCTCTGAGACCACCCCTGAACTGGTATATCATGCTCTTCTCATCAGGGACGTCCTGCTTAGCAAAGCAGGCGAGCTTCTGAAACAACTTGTTGTAGTCATAGACAAACAAAGAGCCTTGCTTCAGGTTGCGGAATTCCTCACGCTTGCTTTCAACCACGCTCTGGGGAATATGATGAGCTTTGAAGTCTTGACGGAATTCATCCCAGGTAATCACACGGCCTCCTCTGGAATCCTTGTACTGCTAGAACCATTCTGCAGCTTGGTCTTTGAGTTGGAAGGAAGCGAACTTGACAAAGTCCTCAGGCTTGACGTTACTGCACTCGAAATGCTTGCACAGATCCACGAGCCAATCGTCAGCATCAGTTGCCTCAACACAATTACTGAAAGTCTTTGGCCCATTAGCAAGGAACTGGTTGAGTGTAGCAAAGTGATTCTGATTGTTGCCTTGGTTGCCTTGGTTCGCTTGATTGCGCTCTTGAAGAATTTGCATGATCAACTGTGTGTTTGCATTGGTTGCGGCCATCACAGCTTGCCATGCCTCCGGAGGAGGAGGAGGTGGTGGCGGATCTTGATTCTGATTCTGATTGGTGCTCTTAGCGGGAGCCATCCTGAAGAGGGTGACATCCATTAGCACATTGATAGACAAATATTGAAGCTGAATCCAACGGAATGAAAATTGCAACATACAGTCTTCACATCCGAACAAAATGAACGAATGCATTCCTCTTGAAATGGTCACATATCCATAAATTGAGAAGCCACTTAGAATTTAGGTAGAGGAATAAATCAACAAGGTACAGATCAAGAACGAATACTCGGTAAGAAATCCCAATCTCAAACCAAATATCCGTGGAAGAAGAACTAGAGCTACAAGAATTCCCACCTATGAAACTCCCGAACCTTTCCGGTTATGCAATCAGGTGTTGGGGATACAGGGGAAGCATAATATCTCACCCAAAACTAGCAATTCCTACATCCAGCTGTATCCATCCTTCAACACATAACCAAGAAAACTTCGCAAACCATCTACCTCAACCTTCGAAAAGCATCCGTTATACAAGTTATGGCGATACTCCCGAACTCCCGCCCCAGTACTGGGTGGCGTCGAGGTTATCTCACCAACGAACTGCATAAAAGAGATTTTCGATGTCGGCGTACTAAACTCAGGTATTCCAGAACTGCAACGATAAAATTGTGACGACAACACCTCGGAGCTCAACTCCCCGGGACACTGCCACAACCCCTAAAGACAGGAGGCACCAAGAACAATGTTCTCGTCACAAAACCATCGAAATGATTCCAAGATACCCGCGTGATCCTAACAAAAAATTTAGTGAAATTTGAGAAGAGAAGAGTCAAAACTCTAAGTCAGGATGCCTTACCAGAGCGATGAGGAGACTGGGGAGTAAAAAAGAATTCCTAACTCTCCGATATATAATTCCTAAATGACTCAAAACATTTTTTCTAGACACAACTCGACCGCTAAAAACGATCAATCAGTGGGGGCTCCTAAGGTCGGGGAAGGCTCTAATAGCAACTTGTAACGCCCTCGATGCGGCTATAGCTCCCACGTGTCGAGGCACGACTTAGAGGCATAACTGCATTGAAAGCAATGTCGCAAGTTAGGCAATCTTCACAACATCCCATGTAATATAGATAATAAAAGGGGATATACATAGTTGGCTTACACTCGCCACGTCAATCAAAGTACATAAATAGCATTACAACATTCAAACACTCATGGCCCGACTATGGCGCCAAAATAAAAGATAAACCCAACATGCGACACGGTCCCGATCACCCCAACTGGGCACCGCTACTGATCATCAGGGAAAGACACGTAGTATCAGCGTGAGTCCTCGTCGAACTCCCACTTGAGCTCAAGCGCGTCATTTGGAACGGAATCATCAGGCCCTGCATCTGGTTTGGAAGTAATCTGTGAGCCACAGGGACTCAGCAATCTCGCACCCTTGCGATCAAGACTATTTAAGCTTAATAGGTAAGGAAAGGTAAAATATGTGGAGCTGCAGCAAGCGACTAGCATATATGGTGGCTAACCTGTTCGCAAAAGAGAGCGAGAAGAGGAGGCAAAGCGCGAACGAGTAACTAGAGGGCGTCCTGCGGCAAGCATTACTCCAACACCGTGTTCACTTCCCGGACTCCGCCGAGAAGAGACCATCACGGTAACTCACACTGTTGATTCATTTTAATTAAATTAAGGTTCAAGTTATCTACAACCGGACAGTAACAAATTCCCATCTGTCCATAACCACGGGCACGGCTTTCGAAAGTTCAAAACCCTGCAGGGGAGTCCCAACTTAGCCCATGACAAGCTCTCACGGTCAACGAAGGAATATACCTCCTCCCGAGACGTTCCGATCAGACTCGGTATCCCGGTTCTTCAAGACACTTCGACAGGTTAAAACAAATCCAGCAACACCGCCCGAATGTGCCGACAAATCCCGATAGGAGCTGCACATATCTCGTTTCAGGGCACACTCAGATAGGTCAAGCTACGAGTAAAACCAGCCCTCGAGTTTCCCCGAGGTGGCCCCGCAGGCTGCCTGGTTCGGACCAACACTCAGAGGAGCACTGGCCCGAGGGGGGGGGGTTTAAATAAGATGACCCTCGGGCTCTGGAAACCCAAGGGAAAAAGAGGCTAGGTGGAAAATGGTAAAACCAAGGTTGGGCATTGCTGGAAAAGCTTTAATCAAGGCGAACTATCAAGGGGTTCCCATTATCACCCAACCGCGCAAGGAACGCAAACTCCGGGAACATAAGACCGATAGGACGGAAACTAGGGCAGCAAGAGTGGAACAAAACACTAGGCGAGAGGCCGAGCCTTCCACCCTTTACCAAGTATATAGATGCATTAAGATAACAAGGCAACATAATGATATCCCAACAAGTAAATAAAGTTCCAACAAGGAACGGTCTCCAATCTTCACCTGCAACTAGCAACGCTATAAGAGGGGCTGAGCAAAGCGGTAACATAGCCAATCAACGGTTTGCTAGGACATGGTGGGTTAGAGGTTTGACATGGCAATTTGGGAGGCATGATAAGCAAGTGGTAGGCATCGTAGCATAGGCATAGCAAAAGAGCGAGCATCTAGTAAAGCAATGATAGTAGTGATTTCGAGGGTATGATCATCTTGCCTGCAAAGTTGTCAGAGTTGACTAGATCCTCGAAAGCAAACTCAACGGGCTCCTCGTTAGCGAACTCGTCTCCCGGCTCTACCCAAACAAGACAAACAAGCAACAAGGACACAATCAACCACGTGCAAAGCTCAAACAATATGATGCAAAAAATGGTATGCTATGCGGGATGCGATATGTGATGCATATGCAAGATTTGACAAGGAATGAATGAACCTGGCCTCAACATGGAAATCCAAATGTGCCACTGGAAAGGTGAGATGAAATCGCTTGAAAACGATATAAAGAACGCTGGAATCGGAGTTACGGTTTGGAAATGGCAAGCAATTCAAATATGACCACGTTCTGCGATTTACAGCAAGTAGCCAACTAAATGCAACAAGATGAACATGCTACAGCACCCAAACATGGCAAGAAAATACATGGAAGAGATCCATTCATGATGCTTAACAAAAGACTAGCACTGAGCTACGGCCAATTCATCCATTAACAGGTTCAAACAAGCATGGCAAAAATGCATTTGGTAAACAGATTTCAGACTTAGTGAAATTAACATGGCAAAAATGCACGGATCAACTACAACATCCTCGGCAAAATTGCTAACAAGTAGGCAATCTGCCCAGATTCACGAAATGACAAAAGTAGAGCTCGATTGACTCAAGCTAGGGTGCTCCATAATTGCAAACAAAGACATGGATGGATAGAGCACTACAAGATTAACAGAACATTCTTACTGATCATCCTCAAAAGAGGCACAGATCACTAGAAACAACATGAACATATGGCAATATGAGATAAACAGGTCAAGGACTTAGTGGAAATGCTAAGTCCCTGAAATCAGCATTAACAAATGCTCCACTTTGCAAGCTTGTGCTAGTCACCACACTCATCACAAAAATACAAGGGTTGCACCTCTGGATAGATGGCAAAACATATAACAAAACTCATGAAGAGCTCAGGGGCATATCATGCACACAATAATCATGGCAAAAATGACAAATATCTAATTGTAGCAGCAGATCTGACAATTATCTCAAATAGCATTCTTCTAACAGCATTTCAGGCATCAAGATGAACTCAAATGAAAATGATGCAATGAGATGAAATGATGTGCTCTCTGAGACGAACATTTTGATATGCTATATGCCCAAAACGGATCTACGGATGAGGAGATACAACATGATGAACATAGCCAAAATATTGGGGTTTTGGGGCAAAAGTCAACCGTCTCGTCCAGATCCAGATCCGGTTGCACGCGAACCGAGGAGATCGCCGGAGTGTACTGTAGCTCGCCGGAGAGAAGCGGGGCGTCGCCGGACTTGGGCTTGGGGCGTAGAGGAGGACGCCGGAGAGGCGGAGCCGGTGGTGGCGGCGGCCGGGTCGAGCGGACGCGGGCGGCGCTCGGGAAGGACGAGGGCGGCGCGCGGGAGGCGGGGCGCGGCCCGGTGGCGCGGGTGGAGAGGGCCCGCCCTGGGCCGGGACGGGCCGACGGCGGCGGCGGGCGGAGCTGACACGTGTCGGCCCCTCAGTGACCTCGGGCGGCGGCGAACGAGCTGTCCGGCGCGGCGGACATGTCCGGTGCGCGGAGGAGACGATTTTAGGGTTTCGGGGGAAGGAGAACGAGAATTTCGGAGGGGGTCTTTATATAGGCATAGAGGGAGCTAGGAGAGTCCAAATGAGGTGCGGTTTTCGGCCATGCGATCGTGATCGAACGCTCTAGATGATGGAGAGGGTTTTGGCGGGTTTTGGGCCAACTTGGAGGGGTGTTGGGCTGCAACACACACGAGGCCTTCTCGGTCCCTCGGTTAACCGTTGGAGCATCAAACGAAGTCCAAATGGTACGAAACTTGACAGGCGGTCTACCGGTAGTAAACCAAGGCCGCTTGGCAAGTCTCAGTCCAATCCGGAAATGTTTAATCCCCACACACGAAATAAAGGTAGAAATGACCACCGGAGGAGAACGGAGCGCCGGAATGCAAAACGAACAACGAGGAAAATGCTCGAATGCATGAGATGAACACGTATGAAAATGCAATGCACATGATGACATGATATGAGATGCATGACAACGATAACAACACACGGAGACAAAAACCCGAACCTGAGAAAATAAAATAACTTAAGGCCGGAAACGGCAAGAGTTGGATTACATATTAGGTAAATTACATCCGGGGTGTTACATGCTGCTTCTCTGTCCCCGTCGACCCCGTCCTCCTCCCCGCGCCCATTGCCTTTTCCCTGCAGTCGTCGGTGAGACGCCGCACCTCCCCTCCCCCCTGTCAGACTTCGTCCGACCGCGCCAATGCACGGGCCAAGCCCCCCTCGCTGCTCCTCGCGCTCGCGCTTGTCGCCGCAGCCACCGCGCCGCGCCCGGCTGCCCCTACTCGAGCACGCACGCTCTCGCATGCGCGTTGCAGCCGCCCTCCCTCCAGCCAACGCCAGCCGCTGCTCTGCTGCCGCCACGGGCGTCGCTGCTCACATGAAGGTCGCCGCCGTCCGCAACTGCCTTCCCCACCCCCCGCCGCTGCTCGCTCGCCTGCGTCGTCGCACGCCGTGCGAGTCGGCTCGCGCCCGCACCCCGTCCCCTCTGCTGCCGTCGCGCACCTCGCCTTCGCCCGCATGGCGTGCTCGCCGCCCAGCCACGGCCGCCCGCGGCCACCTCCAACTGCGGCAACCGCCGCACCCCGCCTCGGCTACGCCTGCCGTTGTGGCCTCACTGCGTTGCCTGTAGGCCTCCGTCGCCTCCCCTGGCCGGCGTTGTGGGCGATGGCGGCCGCGCCGAGCTAGCGCCCGGTCCCTCCCCCAATCGGGCGCCCGCAAGCCCCTGCGCACGACGCACACTAGCCCGAACCGCTAAGCCCCCCTGGCCCAATGACAAGTGGGCCCAGTCCCTGAGAACGATTTTAAAAAAATATTAAAATAATTAATTAATTAAAGAATTAATTAACTTAATTAATTTTGATTAGTTAAACTAATCAACTAATTAATCCTAGCTAATTAACCTAAACCCTAATTAGACTAAACAGTCAATGACATGTGGGACCCACACGTCAGTTTGACCCAGTCAACCCCCGGTTGACTGCTGACGTCATGCTGACGTCAGCGTGCACTATTCTGGATAATGTTGGGTTAAATTAATTAAATAAATTCTAAAAATGATTTAAAACTTGAGAAAATCATATAAAATAAACCGTAGCTCCGATGAAAATACTTTCTACATGAAAGTTGCTTAGAACGACGAGACGAACCCGAACACGCAGCCCGTTCATCCGCCACGCATCCCTAGCATAGCGAACACACAACTTTCCCCTCCGGTTCGCCTGTCCGAAAACGTGAAACATCGGGGATATTTTCCCGGATGTTTCCCCCCTTCGCCGGTATCACCTCCTACCGCGTTAGGGCATACCTAGCACCGCGTATTGCCATGTTATACTTTGATTGCTCTGTTATTTATTGTGTTCCCCCTCCGTTACTTCTTTCCGGTAGACCTCGAGACTGCCGGCGACCCCCCAGTTCGACTACGGTGTTGACGACCCCTCTCTCTTGCCAGAGCAACCAGGCAAGCCCCCCCTTGATCACCAGATATCGCCTACTCTACTCTCTATACTACTTGCATTAGAGTAGTGTAGCATGTTACTGCTTTCCGTTAGTCCTATCCTGATGCATAGCCTGTCCTTGCTACTACCGTTGTTACCTTTACCTGCAATCCTAATGCTTAGTATAGGATGCTAGTTTACCATCAGTGGCCCTACATTCTTGTCCGTCTGCCATGCTATACTATCGGGCCGTGATCACTCGGGAGGTGATCATAGGTATATACTATATACTTTATACATGATACATGTGATGACTAAAAGACGGGTCGGCTCGTAGGAGTACCCGCGAGTGGATCTTTGTGGCGAAGCGACAGGGCAGGTTGAGACCACCTAGGAGAGAGGTGGGCCTGGCCCTGGTCGGCGTTCGCGGTTATTTCAAGATAACACATTTAACGAGATCTTGGTATTTGATCTGAGTCTGCCTACTGGCCTATACGCACTAACCATCTACGCGGGGACAGTTATGGGCACTCGACGTCGTGGTATCAGCCGAAACCTTCGTGATGTCAGCGACTGAGCGGCGCACGCCGGATTGGAACGTAAGCCTGCTCTTGTATTAAGGGGTCTAGTTCTGCTTCCGGCCGCCCTCGCAACGTGCAGGTGTGCAATGGGCGATGGGCCCAGACCCCTGCGCCATAGGATTTAGACCGGCGTGCTGACCTCTCTGTTGTGCCTAGGTAGAGCTGTGACGTGTTGATCTTCCGAGGCCGGGCATGACCCAGAAAAGTGTGTCCGGCCAAATGGGATAGAGCGTGTTGGGTTATGTGGTGCACCCCTGCAGGGAAGTTAATCTATTCGAATAGCCGTGATCTTCGGTAACAGGACGACTTGGAGTTGTACCTTGACCTGATGACAACTAGAACCGGATACTTAATAAAACACACCCTTCCAAGTGCCAGATACAACCGGTGATCGCTCTTTCACAGGGCGACGAGGGGAGGATCATCGGTTAGGATTATGCTATGCGATGCTACTTGGAGGACTTCAGTCTATTCTCTTCTACATGCTGCAAGACGGAGGCTGCCAGAAGCATAGTCTTCGACAGGACTAGCTATCCCCTCTTAATTCCGGCATTCTGCAGTTCAGTCCACATATGATACCCTTATTCCATTTGATACCAATGCATACATATGTAGTGTAGCTCCTTGCTTGAGAGTACTTTGGATGAGTACTCATGGTTGCTTTGCTCCCTCTTTCCCCCTTTCTATACCCGTTTGCTGCGACCAGACGATGGAGCCCAGGAGCCAGACGCCACCGTCGATGACGACTACTACTACTACTCGGGAGGTGCCTACTACAACGTACAGCCCGCTGACGACGACCAGGAGTAGTTTAGGAGGATCCCAGGCTGGAGGTCTGTGCCTCTTTCGATCTGTATCCCAGTTGTGCTAGCCTTCTTAAGGCAAACTTGTTTAACTTATGTCTGTACTCAGATATTGTTGCTTCCACTGACTCGTCTATGATCGAGCTCTTGTATTCGAGCCCTCAAGGCCCCTGGCTTGTAATATGATGCTTGTATGACTTATTTTATTTGTAGAGTTGTGTTGTGATATCTTCCCGTGAGTCCCTGATCTTGATCGTACACGTTTGCGTGTATGATTAGTGTACGATTAAATCAGGGGCGTCACAAGTTGGTATCAGAGCCGACTGCCTGTAGGAATCCCCCTTCCACACTCTTTGGCCGAAGTTGAGTCTAGTCATTGCAAAACTTTTACTAACATGGCTGTGCGGCTTACGGGCCCACGTCGCCATTGGGTGGTAGTAGGATCTTTTATTCCTCGACCTATACTCTGGGACTCTGACATCTCTTCTATTCGGGATAAGTTATTTTGCTAACTCTAACTCTAGGTTCTCATAATTACTTTCTTCCGGAGATCCCTTTATTACAGATGATCGCCTGCTGCACCAGAAGATTTCGAAGATACTCTCCGATATTCTCTCGAGACTTTGTGCCTGTTGCTTTTGCAATTCCCTACCACCGAAACATCCCTATGGATAAATACTTACACCTGCCCTCTGTCGTTCTTACTCAAGATACCCTGAGAATACTTTGTGCCTACTTCCTCGCAGTTCCTTGCCACCTGAATACCCCTACGAATAATTTCTCGCACTTATCGAGGATTCACTCATTCCTAGTTGATTCATGTTTTTCACAGTAGTCTTGAAAATACCATTCGATCTTCCAAAAATCTTTGGCAGTCTATTGCTCTTGAAATCCTTGCTTGCTTTCATTATGGTTAATCCCATAAGTCTAGTAATCTTATTGACATCCTTTGACACTATCATTTTGAGTCCATTGATTCTATATGTGTGCGAATGCACGCAATCATCAGTTGATCCTTATAAATTATCTTTCCGTCTCGGACGTCTTTTGAACATGAGCTTGTTCTCGGCCAATCAGAATGCCATTGATTGTACCCCTAAGTCTATTCAACTTATCCATCCTTGATAAGACCGTTTGCTCCTGATCCCTTGATTTGAAAATGATAATTCCTTTGTTATTTAAACATTGAATTATTCAGATGTTCTATAAACCGATGCAATTGCATTCTTTCTTCCTCTAATTGGGTATCGATACTCAAATCAGCCCCATTGTGGATCGCCATATCCACTGTTGGATTATTATCCGACAGTGTCCTTCATAATTAATCACCTTGTGAGTTCTTTCTCCGATACATAATGCCTTTGGTAAATTGTATCCTCTCCTTTTGTCAACCTTGCTCTATTTTTGAGCTTTTGTTTGTTACTCTTGAAGCTTGTGGTATATGTTTCTAAGATGCCCCGATGGGTTGAACCTATACCTTCTCTAAAACCGTGTGAACCCGAAAGTTTTCACGAGTCATATTCTCTTGGTGATTTACCAGATAAAATTTCAACACTACAACTCCATCGAAAATGAGGAGTGAATGATAGGTTATGCATTGGAGAAGTGGGAGTCGACCTTGAACTTTGTGCTCATGCCCATGGACATGATGTATACCTTATCATGGAAGCTTCTTTTAAAATAATTATTCCCTTATTATAAGTTCACCTTGTATCTGTGGATGTGGTTCCGACCATGTTCTCCTTTAAATACCATTACTCGTGCAAGTTTAAGCATTTGTATTCTACAGAGCAATACCCCAGTCCAACCTCCACTTTGGTCTGTCGACGAGTATTACCCCATGGTATCTCGAGATATCAGGGACATCATAACTTCTTATGGGTTCTTCATCAACTATTATTACTCACCGGATCGAATTGTTCCTAGGTTCTGGGTTGTCGTCAACTGAGAACACTGAATAGTGAATCGAGTCCGCACTCTGATTCAATAACTCTAAGTAATTTTCATTGCTTATGAGTTTAATAATCCTTCAAGTCATTCCTAGCATGATCGGCTATATCACTATCGTGCCAAATTTTTAACTGTGCTACATGGTTCTTCCCGAAGCACAATTTTCGACGATGAGCTAATTTTACATCGATCTTCCTCGTCATAACAATTGTCCTTGAATGACAAGCTTGATTTCAAGTTTGTGTCGTACCTATGGTCTCAATAACTTCTTGCTTCATCATTCCGTTGACTTGATGTCATCGCTGATCGGTTACATCTTCTTGAAACCCCTCGACAAATGTGTCGTGATCATCATCAACATTTTGACCCCTTCCAAGATATCAATTGAATTCATGATGACAAGTACCCTCCTTGCCCTTGATGATTTGTGTTATCATCGACCACTTTATTGCCTTCTGTTCAACACAAACTTGTTCGTGTTTCTAGCAACCCTATTGCTTTCAAGTTAATGGTCGATATTTCATTCTTAGACTATTGCTTGTTGAATCACCTTTCTAACATTGATCTTGCTACCAAAACCATATTTTGGGTCCACTTTTCAACCAATGCTTAATTGTGCATGTTTTCCTCGAGCATACATCCTTATATCATTTGATCCGACAAATGTTATCTCCTTGTTCACATAAGTGTGGAAATCCATCTTTTGAAAATCTCAATGAATTGTTGCTGAGTTCATCAGCCACCTCTTCATCCTCTCCTTGGTTTTAATGATGAACTCTTGTTTCGAAACTTGCTCCCATAGTACATTTCTCGAGAATCTTACAATGTCGTCTCGTCAATTGTGTTGTACCTTTTCTTCTTAGGCATCCTGAGTCTGAGGCATCCTGGCACCAATCAGATCTGAATCTCGGTCAGATATGATGGTCGGAACATATTTCCAAGAATTATTACATTGGTCCTTATATATCGGTAAGGTGATGTCATGCCTATCACACCTGGCCGGAGGACTTGTTGTTATAGATTCCTTTTCAGCAAAGTTATCCCTTCTTCCATGAGGGAATTGTAAGACCTATTCTTCAAGTTATTCCTGATGGATACTTTGTGTCTCCAGAGTCTGATCTTCACCTGTTGGCCATGTTAATGCCATTTGGAAGCATGTCTATGGTATTCCGATTTTCAACAAGAACATTGAAGCTGATGCTAAATGTTTCCTGCTCAATTATCCAAACACCGTTGTATGGGTAATATCATGAGCTCCCCCCTTACTTAAGTGGTTTTCTACTTTCTATCCGGTCTTGGATATCATACTCTGCTTGTTCTTGGGAAGGATATACCCCTGAAATATGTGTTTAAACACATATTCCTTTCTATTGTTCTGTTTAATCTGATAATCACATTTTCCTTTCCATTGTTATGTTTAACCTTCTTGAGGTTTATATAATCTAAGCAGTAATACGTCACTGCTTTTATAAGCACCTCAGTGTACAACCCTGTCAGTAAGACACTGTTACTATTGTTGTTGACATTCCGGTAACCACCGATGGACAAGAACTTTGCCTAGTGGCCCGCCTCGTTCAACGAGCAGGAAAATGGTTCTCTTCGTCCCTCGCCCTTGGTACCGACGTTGTTGCCGACATAACTAACAGGCTACCCTCTGACATGCCTTGCTATCATGACCGTGCCAGATGTCACCGCTGCTCCTACTTTTAACCCACATGGTGGGCCCATAACCCAAAGTTCCACAGGATCGAAACCTGACTCTCTTGTACACCCTGTTGTCAAAGTTATTCCTCGTGCGTGGCCTCGTATATATTCACGGACGACCTTCCTAGTGATCTATTTTGGTAACACACACAATACTCATTCTTCGACGCTTTGAACCCCTTTCACTCTATTTCAGACATCGAACAATTGTCTATCCGCTTGGAACTCCTTATTGTACCTTCTTACTTTGCTCTCGATGTCTTTCATTTGTTCAACTCGAGAGATACTCATCTGTTCATTCATGGGATACCCCCAGACGATTACCCCTTATAGCATTCTATCCTTGTCGAACTCCCCTTTACCTATTTGTAAGTACGAAGGAGTTCCTGAAGGAAGGAGGCTGACTTCATCATGATGACCTAAAGCAGAGAAATGAAGACATCAACATAAGGGATCAACTCCTTCGAGAAGAGCAAGCAAGACCGAGAAGACCCGATAGATTCGATACCAAACATTTCCCCCTTAATCTTCCTCTTAAATCTCGGGACGAGAATTCTTGTAGTGGAGGAGAATTGTGACGCCCGGATACTTAAGCTACAGTGAACCTCTGCTAATGATGCCACATCACCTCGATTTCTGTTGCTAATCTTGCGTTAGTTCGCAACCGGTTCGAATTTAAATTAAAAATCAAGCAAACAATAAAAGTTTTCAAATATTAAAACTAAGATGTTTGAGGTGAGCCAAATAATTCATAAGAAACAGTGGTGGAGAAACCACTCCTTTATAAAATGTTAAATACTCGGGAATAATAATAAAAACAATTGATTAAATGCCTTTTTACAATCAATAAGATATTAAACCACTTTATTTAGTTGCCAAAAATTAATGGGGCAGTAGATTATTTATTAATACTAATTAGGTGCTAGTTATAGTTTTTCTAAAACTAAATAAATGAAAAGATAAACTAAAACAAAAAAAGAAGAAACACAAACAAAAAAATGGAAAGGAAGCCCCCTGGCCAACTGGGCCAAGAGGCCCAGCCGGCCAGCACCAGCACCCCGGCCGAAACGGCCCACTCTGGCCCCCTGCATAACCCCCTCTCCCCCGTAACCCTAGCCTCCAACCACCCCACTTCCCCCACTCCCTCGTTCCCTCCCCCTCCCGATCCGATCTAGATCGGGGGCTCAACCCACACCACGCCCCGCCGCCTGGCGACACGACGATGGCGCCCGTCGCCGGCGCGCCCTGCTGTCGTTGCCTCTTCTCCCTCGAGGCGCCTCTCCCTCTCCCCACCTCTGCCCCCGATTGGATTGGGGGGATCAATCCCCGCCGCTAGACGCGTGACGCCGCCCCGCCTCTGACGCTGCTGAACCTCGCCGGACCTCTCCATCGGACTGCTGCCTCTCCATCCCCGTCGACCCCGTCCTCCTCCCCGCGCCCATTTCCTTTTCCCTGCAGTCGTCGGTGAGACGCCACGCCTCCCCTTCCCCCTGTCAGACGTCGTCCGACCACGCCAATGCACGGGACAAGCCCCCTCGTTGCTCCTCGCGCTCGCGCTTGTTGCCGCGGCCACCGCGCCGCGCCCGGCTGCCCCCACTCGAGCACGCACGCTCTTGCCCGCGCGTTGCAGCCGCCCTCCCTCCAGCCAACGCCAGCTGCTGCTCTGCTGCCGCCACGGGCGTCGCTGCTCACATGAAGGTCGCCGCCGTCCGCAACTGCCTTCCCCACCCCCGTCGCTGCTCGCTCGCCTGCGTCGTCGCACGCCGTGCGAGTCGGCTCGTGCCCGCGCCCCGTCTTCTCTGCTGCCATCGCGCACCTCGCCTTCGCCCACATGGCGTGCTCGCCGCCCAGCCACGGCCGCCCGCTGCCACCTCCAACTGCGGCAACCGCCGCACCCCGCCTCGCCTACGCCCGCCGTTGTGGCCTCACTGCGCTCCCCGTAGGCCTCCGCGGCCTCCCCTGGCCGGCGTTGTGGGCGCCGGCGGCCGCGCCGAGCTAGCGCCCGGTCCCTCCCCCAATCGGGCGCCCGCGAGCCCCTGCGCACGACGCACACTAGCCCGAACCGCTAAGCCCCCTCGCCCAATGACAAGTGGGCCCAGTCCCTTAGAACGAGTTTAAAAAAATATTAAAAATATTAAAATAATTAATTAATTAATTAACTTAATTAATTTTGATTAGTTAAACTAATCAACTAATTAATCCTAGCTAATTAACCTAAACCCTAATTAGACTAAACAGTCAATGACATGTGGGACCCACACGTCAGTTTGACCCAGTCAACCCCGGTTGACTGCTGACGTCATGCTGACGTCAGCGTGCACTATTCTGGATAATGTTGGGTTAAATTAATTAAATAAATTCTAAAAATGATTTAAAACTTGAGAAAATCATATAAAATAAACCGTAGCTCAGATGAAAATACTTTCTACATGAAAGTTGCTTAGAACGACGAGACGAACTCGGATACGCAGCCCGTTCGTCCGCCACACATCCCTAGCATAGCGAACACACAACTTTCCCCCTCCGGTTCGCCTGTCCGAAAATGCGAAACACCGGGGATATTTTCCCGGATGTTTCCCCCCTTCGCCGGTATCACCTCCTACCGCGTTAGGGCATACCTAGCACCGCGTATTGCCATGTTATACTTTGATTGCTCTGTTATTTATTGTGTTACCCTCCGTTACTTCTTTCCGGTAGACCCGAGACTGCCGGCGACCCCCCAGTTCGACTACGGTGTTGACGACCCCTCTCTCTTGCCAGAGCAACTAGGCAAGCCCCCCCTTGATCACCAGATATCGCCTACTCTACTCTCTATACTGCTTGCATTAGAGTAGTGTAGCATGTTACTGCTTTCCGTTAGTCCTATCCTGATGCATAGCCGGTCCTTGCTACTACTGTTGTTACCTTTACCTGTAATCCTAATGCTTAGTATAGGATGCTAGTTTACCATCAATGGCCCTACATTCTTGTTCGTCTGCCATGCTATACTATCAGGCCGTGATCACTCGGGAGGTGATCACAGGTATATACTATATACTTTATACATGATACATTTGATGACTAAAAGACGGGTCGGCTCGTAGGAGTACCCGCGAGTGGATCTTTGTGGCAAAGCGACAGGGCAGGTTGACACCACCTAGGAGAGAGGTGGGCCTGGCCCTGGTCGGCGTTCGCGGTTATTTCAAGATAACACCTTTAACGAGATCTTGGTATTTGATCTGAGTCTGGCTACTAGCCAATACGCACTAACCATCTACGCGGGGACAATTATGGGCACTCGACGTCGTGGTATCAGCCGAAGCCTTCGTGATGTCAGCGACTGAGCAGCGCCCGCCGGATTGGAATGTAAGCCTGCTCTTGTATTAAGGGGGCTAGTTCTGCTTCCATCCGCCCTCGCAACATGCAGGTGTGCAATGGGCCTAGACCCCTGCGCCATAGGATTTAGACTGGCGTGCTGACCTCTCTGTTGTGCCTAGGTAGGGCTGCGATGTGTTGATCTTCCAAGGCCGGGCATTGTCGTGGTTCTAACTCTGATAGTGATGTAGGGGGGTGAGTATGGAGAGGCTAGATCCTAGCTATTGGGAAGTTGTTACACGCGAGGTTTACGAGTTCAGGCCCTTCTTGGAGGAAGTAATAGCCCTACGTCTCGGAGCCCGGAGGCGGTCGACTGGATTATGCGTGTATAGATTACAGGGGTGCGAACCCTTCCTACTAAGGAGGGGGGTGGCTTATATAGAGTTCGCCGACCCCCTCCTGCCCTCAGTAATGCAGGGTTTTAAAGTACATTTAAGATGGGGCGTTACTGGTAATGCCTCTAATAAAGTGCTATAATGATCATGAAGACTACTTAACAGCTGATCGTTTGCCTACGGAGTGACTGTAGATCTCCTAGCAGTCGAGTGAATAGCTTCATGGTCGAGTGGTAGCTTCTTGGTCGAGTGGTAGCTTCTTGGTCGAGTGTCTTGAACCTGTCGAGTGGGATGCCTTCAAGTCGATTGAAAGGTGATCTCTCCCAGGGGTGTCCTAGAGTAGGACCCTTCGGTCAGGTCCGTGTCCCTACCCTAGGTACATGTCTTCATCATTAGCCCCCGAATGGATCGAGGTTAGAGTGGGGAAAGAGTTGGAGATCTTTCCGACTGGTTCTTCGGGCTATGTGAGCGCCTCGTTTCGGGACAATCGTCACGGATGACGTTGCCAACCTTTTTCAGTCGCCTTGATCCATTCCAGGCCTTCCGTCGAGTGAATTTCTTTGTTTGTGCTATACCGAGTGCCGGCGCGATCGGGGTCTTCTGTTTTTTAGCAAGTTGTTCTGCGGCCCGCGGATGTCGCGGGATTTGGATTTTGGGAAGCGCGCGGGACGGGAGCCGCCGCAGTAATCGGGAGCGATAAAGCGGAAGTTCCTCAATCTCCGCGTCGCCTTTTTCGCCACGTACTGCGCGCGCGTCTGTTGCGGGATTTGACTGGATGGCCTGGGCCTACCGGTCAGCCACTCGGGAGCGGCCCCTTATAAGTTGCCGGCTCGGGGTTTCCAAGCCGTGCGCTCTCTTCTCCTTCCTTCTTCCTCTCTCCCTTTGCCAGTCTCTCTGCTACCTCCGCTCTCACCCTAGCGCCGCGAACCCGTGCGAGATCTCTCCGGCGACGATGGTGAAGGGCAAGACCACCGCTTTGGAGCGCGCGAAGAAGGCGGCGGCGGCGGGGAAAGGGAAGAGATCTGCTCGGGGCGGATCCTCCTCCAGGACCGCTCTGCCCAAAGGTTGGATCCAAGGCGACTGGATGTCCTCGGTGCTCCGGCAAGACGATCTTGACGACATGGTCGAGGGGGGAGCCATTCCCCACGAAGCTGCGCGTCTTCCAGAGGGAGAGATCGAACCTCAACCCCGTGACGGTGAGTGCGTGCTCCTAGCCACCCACATCGACCAAGGGTTTTCTCTGCCGCCCCATCCTTTCTTCCGGAGTTTCTTGAATTTCTTCGGAGCACAGCTCCATCACTTTACCCCCAACTCCATAGTCTATCTTGCCGCATTCATTTCCATGTGCGAGGCCTTCCTGGGTTGCCGTCCACATTGGGGGCTTTTCAAGCATATTTTCACTTGCCGCTCTCAGTCGGTTAAAATGGCCAAGTCGAGTGATGAAAAGACGCAAGTGATCCAGCTGTGCGGGGGCCTGGCGATCCAGACGAGGGGGAAGAGCTGTTTTCCCTCTATCACCTTCCCGGAGTCGGTTCGCGGCTGGCAGTCGACCTGGTTCTACTGCCAGGACCAGGCGACCCCCGGACAGTCGACTGGTCTTCCTCCTTTTTCCCTCGACCGAGCCGAGAAGCCTGTCTCTCTGAAAGTCACGTCGGAGGAAAGGGCCCAGGTCAAGGTGTTGGCGGGTCGAGTGGTTGAGCTTGTCCGTGAGGGGGTGACTGGGATGGACCTGTTAGAGGTCTTCCTCCAAAGGCGCATTCAACCGCTCCAGGCGCGAGACCACCCGATGTGGCTGTATTCTGGCCTTGACGACGCCACTCGGATCCACCCGGAGGAGGTCACCGATGAGATGCTGGCGGGGTGGCTGTCAAGTATCACGGGAAACAAAGACAACCCCCGAGGAGCCAGAAGGGTGATTCCACTCGACAACTCATATGAAGTGGATCAGGTATGTCTTTGTGTCGGATATCTGGCCTTCTGTATTAGTCTTCTTTGTATAAGTCGACTGACTTTCGTCCTGTCCGTTGTCCTCCAGGCTACCACTGAGATGTACTCGACGCCCAGCGGGGCACAAGGGCCGACCGAGGAAGGTGAGGGGAGCGGAGGCGAGAGCGGGGACGACCAGGTCGAGTGGGAGTCCGACGGTGAGGGAGAGGAGGGCGACGACATCTTCTCCAGTGAGGAGGAGGAGGAGGCTGAACCCTCCCGCCCGGAGGGACGGTCCAAGCTCGCCCACGATCCAGCGCAGGAATGTGGCAAGGCGGCCGCTCCTGTTGGGCAGTCGTCGAAACGCCCTCGGACTTCTTCTCCTCCGCCGACCGGGAAGGCTCCCAAGCACCCACGAACGGCGCCATCTAAGCCGCCCAAGGCCTTGCCCAAAATGAAGATAGCTGTTCCCACCATTTCGGGGTAACAACAACACTTGCTTTCCTTTGTCGACTATGGACGGATCCTTGGTCGATTCACTGGGCCAACTGACTAACTTTCGAGATTTGCAGTGGTGCAACTTCTGAGGTCTCCGCCAGGAACGACGACCAAGAGATGGAGGACGCTGTCACCTCCAACCCTGGTACGATCACTGCCGTTCTGCTTACGAGTCGACTGAAGAAGGTGTCGGTCGATTCAATGTTTTCCTTGCAGCTCCTCCTCATGTTATCGACCTCCCGGACGACGACGACAACACACCACTGAGGGTGAAGAGGAAGAAGAAGGTGTTGGCTGGCAAGGCTCCGCAATCCACTCCCGCGCCTGAGGCTGCAGTTCGGGATGATGGCGAACCCACTCGGGCTTCCGTGACTTTCGCTGTTCCTTTGACGAGTGTGCAGCCTTCAGCGTCGACTGCAGATCCGTCTTTGCTTTTTGCTGCGTACCCCGTCCCTGAGGACCAAGCGGCTGCTGCGAAGGAGGCTGTACGCCAGGCTGGAGTCATGATGGAGCAGGTAAAAGTGGCTCGGGAGGCTTGCCGGGCGGCTTACGACGCAAGCTCGGCTCTTCAGAGCAATGTCCAGGTCAGTCGACTTCAACACTTGGTCTGTTTTGGTATGTTGTTTGAAGAATCTCTTTTTCGAAGATCTTTAAGTTTGTACACCCACTGGTGTTTTTGCCAATTCTTGGACGAGTGGGGGCACGCTAAGTGCACCCACTGGGTGTAGTCCCCGAGACTACGGTCGACTGATGGCAGTCGACTGTAGTCTTTTTAAGTTGAGTCGTAGTTGAGTTTCTTCGCTCTGTCTGATCGGGCCGTACCGAATGGAACCTCGTTGACTGCGGGCAGTCGACATCTTTTCTCTCTTTTTTTTACTGTGGGGGCACGCTGAGTGCACCCACTGGGCGTAGCCCCCGAGGCTACTGTCGAATGTTTTGCTTCGGCTGTAGTCTTAGAAACTCTGTTATTGTTTCTTAACTGCTTGGAAGCAGCTTGTCTTGGACTCGACTTCAGGGAACGGTCGAGTGGGATAGGAACCGGTGGGGGCACGCTAAGTGCACCCACTGGGTGTAGTCCCCGAGACTATGGTGGACTGTTGGTAGTCGACCATAGTCTTAGTATTTCCTGCCTTTGTTGCTTTTTCCTTTTTACTGAAATTGTAACTCCTCCTCTTTGACTTCAGAAATCTTGTGAACTTGGAACCCGCTTGGCTGACTTGGAGAAGCAGCAAATTCAAATGAACCTTGATCTGGAGCTGGCCAGGACAGAGCTGCAGAATGTCAAAGACGGCGCCGCAGGTAAGACACCTTTGTCGACTGGTTGGTTTTTAGGCTTGAGTATCTTTTCGCTTTCTCCGACTCAACCGTCATTTTTTGCAGAAAAACTGAAAGAAGCTTTGGCGAAGAAGGATCAGGACTTGGCTGCTGCCCGTAAGGAGGCTGATGACAAGACCGCTCTGGCCGCGCAGAAGCTGGCTTCGGTCGACCAATTAGAAGGGGAGAACACCAAGTTGAAGACCGCTCTGAAGGAAGCCAACATGGAGTGTTCGCGTTGGAAGAAGGAGCACCTCACTCTGAGCGAGAAGATGGAAAGCGTCGCTCGCAGGAGAGACGACCTGGAGAGCTACTTGAGGAGCTTTGCCAAGAAGCTGTACATCAAGCTCGAAGGTGCATAATCAGTTCCGACTGGTTCTTTTTGTGTCGACTCAGTTTTATGAAATTTGACTTATCCTTGGTCCGTGCATGCAGAACTTTGCCAGAACTTCGAAGAGGAGACCGGGCGGATTGAAACAGGTTTGGATCCAGTCAACTCTCCGGTGCAGGACGAAGCTGCCATGAACCTACTCCGACTGGAATCCCGCGTTGACGGCGTCGTGGATTATTTGGCTCGACTGAAGGTCGCCATGACGCGGATCGACCCGACGCTTTGGCCAGAGTCCACGCTCCAGAACGATCTCGAGTCTCTGATGACTCGACTCAACGGAATCCCTGACCGAGTGCAAGAGTGGAAGAAGTCTTCGGCTCGGTGTGGTGCCGACATGGCTCATCTCTGGTCCGCGTCCATTGTAAGGAGGCGCGGGAGGAGAAGCTGGCCGCCATCCAAGTTGCCAACACGAGGAAGCACAACTTCCAGGACTTCATGGAGACATTTATGGCTGCTGCTACCCGCATCGCAGATGGGATCGACTTGGATGAGTTTGTCGCCCCTGCCAGTCCTCCTCCTCCTGAGGAATGAAAAAACTTGCCTCGGGATGCCGAGTGTATTTTGTAATCCGTTAAACTCTGCCTTAAATTTTCCTCGGAATGCCGAGTGGAAGTGTAACAGTTAAACTCTGCCGAGCTGTGGGCTCGAGTACTTCGATCTGAGGTCTCTCAGATATTTTAGGCTTTATTTGAACTTGATTTGTCGTTGAATCTCTTTGTGTCTGTGGTGATCTTCACTCGAAGTAACTTTGTGTCTGTGGTGCAGCTCCGAAGGAGAAGGTGGCAGTCGACCTGCCCCTCGTCGTCCTTGGGACATGAGAAACATTTCACACTTAGGCGAGCGCTGGGCTGCAGCTAAGTCTCCGAGCGGGAGGTTCGCTCTCGCTCGGTAGGATTTCAAACTTAGGCGAGTGCTGACTGCAGCTAAGTCTCTTCATAGGAGAGCTTAGGCGAGTACTGGACTGCAGCTAAGCCCCCGAGTGGGAGGTTTGCTCTCCACTCGGTAGGATTTTTCAAACTTAGGCGAGTGCTGACCGCAGCTAAGTCTCTTCGTAGGAGACCTTAGGCGAGTGCTGGACTGCAGCTAAGCCCCCGAGTGGGAGGTTTGCTCTCCACTTGGTAGGATTTTTCAAACTTAGGCGAGTGCTGACTGCAGCTAAGTCTCTTCGTAGGAGAACTTAGGCGAGTGCTGGACTGCAGCTAAGCTCCCGAGTGGGAGGTTTGCTCTCCACTCGGTAGGATTTTTCAAACTTAGGCGAGTGCTGACCGCAGCTAAGTCTCTTCGTGGGAGACCTTAGGCGGGTGCTGGACTGCAGCTAAGCCCCCGAGTGGGAGGTTTGCTCTCCACTCGGTAGGATTTTTCAAACTTAGGCGAGTGCTGACTGCAGCTAAGTCTCTTCGTAGGAGAACTTAGGCGAGTGCTGGACTGCAGCTAAGCCCCCGAGTGGGAGGTTTGCTCTCCACTCGGTAGGATTTTTCAAACTCAGGCGAGTGCTGACCGCAGCTAAGTCTCTTCGTAGGAGACCTTAGGCGAGTGCTGGACTGCAGCTAAGCCCCCGAGTGGGAGGTTTGCTCTCCACTCGGTAGGATTTTTCAAACTTAGGCGAGTGCTGACCGCAGCTAAGTCTCTTCGTAGGAGACCTTAGGCGGGTGCTGGACTGTAGCTAAGCCCCCGAGTGGGAGGTTTTCTCTCCACTCGGTAGGATTTTTCAAACTTAGGCGAGTGCCGGACTGCAGCTAAGTCTCTAAATGAGAGAACTTAGGCGAGTGCTGGACTGCAGCTAAGCCCCCGAGTGGGAGGATCGCTCTCCACTCGGTAGGATTTTTTCAAACTTAGGCGAGACGGATTCGCAGCTAAGTCACCCACTAGGGGATTTCGTATGTAAACAAAAGTGACAACAATTAATGGAACACTCTTGCCTTTGATAAAAACGAACTGCGGGAATTTTTCTTATTACATCTCGTCCAAGGTTGAGCTCAAGTGTAAAAGGGGCGGAGTAGTTCCGCATTCCAAGCTCGAGGCTCGTCGATCTGGCGATCAACATTGAAGAGGTGATATGCTCCATTGTGGAGGACTCTGGTGATGATGAAGGGACCTTCCCAAGTGGGAGCAAGCTTGTGCGGTTTCTGTTGATCCACTCGGAGGACCAAATCTCCTTCTTGGAAGGCTCGACTCTTCACATTCCGGGCATGGAATCGACGCAAGTCTTGCTGATAAATGGTCGATCTGATCATGGCCATCTCCCTCTCTTTTCGAGGAGGTCGACTGCGTCTTGCGGGGCCTGTTCTGCTTCATCTTCGGTGTAAAGCTCGACTCGGGGCGCGTTGTGAAGAAGATCACTTGGCAGAACCGCTTCAGCTCCATAAACTAGAAAGAATGGAGTTCTTCCAGTCGACCGGTTAGGGGTGGTCCTCAATCCCCACAGAACTGACGGAAGCTCGTCGACCCAAGCACCTGCCGCGTGCTTGAGATCACGCATCAGCCGAGGTTTTAGTCCTTTAAGAATCAGACCATTTGCTCTTTCAGCTTGCCCATTCGACTGAGGATGCGCGACCGACGCGTAGTCGACTCGTGTGCCTTGAGAGGCGCAAAAAGCTCTGAACTGGTCCGAATCAAAGTTTGACCCATTGTCGGTGATGATGCTATGAGGGACTCCATATCTGAATGTTAGTCCTTTGACGAAACTGATAGCAGTGCCAGCATCGAGGTTCTTGATAGGCTTGGCTTCGATCCATTTGGTGAACTTGTCGACTGCCACAAGCACATGCGTGAACCCGCTCCTGCCTATTCTCAGTGGACCAACCATGTCCAGACCCCAGACAGCAAATGGCCAGACGAGAGGAATGGTCTTCAGGGCCGATGCAGGCTTGTGTGACATGTTGGAGTAGAACTGGCAGCCTCCGCACTTGTCGACTATCTCTTTTGCCATCTCATTTGCTCTAGGCCAGAAGAATCCCGCTCGGTATGCTTTAGCCACAATGGTCCGAGAGGACGCATGGTGGCCACAGGTTCCCGAGTGGATATCATCAAGGATTATCCGACCTTCTTCTGGTGTAATGCACTTCTGACCGATTCCAGTCGCGCTTTCTCTATACAACTGCCCCTTTATGACTGTGAAGGCCTTAGATCGGCGGACGATCTATCGAGCCTCTTCCTCGTCTTCTGGGAGCTCTTTCCTTAGGATATACGCGATGTACGATATCGTCCAGTCGGGAGTTATTGCCAAGACTTCCATGATTAGGTCGACCATAGCAGGAACTTCGACTTCAGTCGGATCTGTGGCACTTTTTGGTTGTGGGGCTTCTTCTGTGAAAGGATCTTCCTGGACTGACGGCGAGCGGATGTGCTCTAAAAACACATTGCTGGGAATGGCTTCTCGCTTGGAGCCTATCTTTGCCAGGTCATCAGCTGCTTGGTTTTTCAGTCGGGGGATGTGATGAAGCTCTAACCCCTCGAATTTCTTTTCTAGCTTTCTCACTGCATTGCAATAACCAGTCATAGCTGGGCTTCTGACGTCCCACTCCTTCATCACCTGATTAACCACCAAATCTGAGTCGCCATAGACCATGAGGCGACAGACGCCGAGTGAAATGGCCATGCGCAACCCATACAAAAGTGCTTCATACTCTGCTTCATTGTTGGAGGAATCGAAGTGAATCTGGAGAACATATCTGAGCTTATCTCCTCGGGGGGAGACTAGAACTACCCCAGCACCGGAACCATTCAGCATCTTAGATCCGTCGAAAAACATGGTCCAGTGCTCCGAGTGAACTTGAGTCGGAAGTTGCTGTTCAATCCACTCGGCGATGAAATCTGCGATTGCTTGGGACTTGATAGCCTTCTTTGCTTCAAACTTGATATCTAAGGGAAGGAGTTCAATCGCCCACTTGGCCACTCGACCAGTTGCATCTCTGTTATGCAGAATCTCTGACAGTGGGGCGTCGCTGACGACTGTAATGGAATGGTCAGAGAAGTAGTGTGCAACCTTCTTCGTGGTCATGTAAATCCCATATACAAGCTTCTGGTAGTGAGGGTATCTTTGTTTTGAAGGGGTCAAAACTTTAGACAGATAATAGACTGGGCGCTGAACTCTGAAGGCCTTTCCTTCTTCTTCCCGCTCGACCGTGAGTACTGTACTGACAACTTGTCCCGTGGCCACAATGTACAGCAGCAGAGGCTCTTTGCTGATTGGGGCAGCAAGAACCGGCTGGGTGGAGAGCAGAGCTTTGAGTTCTGCAAACGCTGCGTCAGCTTCTGGAGTCCACTCGAACTTGTCAGACTTCTTCATCAGTCGGTAGAGAGGCAGCGCCTTTTCACCGAGACGAGAAATGAATCGACTTAAAGCGGCCAAGCAGCCTGTAAGCTTTTGGACATCGTGCACGCGTACAGGACGCTTCATCCGGAGTATGGTGCCAATTTTCTCAGGATTGTCGTCGATCCCTCGTTCGGAAACGAGAAAACCGAGTAACTTTCCGCCTGGAACTCTGAATGTGCACTTTGATGGATTGAGCTTGATATCATACCTCCTGAGGTTGGCAAAGGTTTCGGCAAGGTCAGCTCGCAGGTCGGAACCTTTCCGTGACTTGACCACAATATCATCCATGTATGCCTCCACATTCCGACTGATTTGAGTGAGTAAACACTTCTGAATCATTCTCATGAACGTGGCTCCGGCGTTCTTGAGGCCGAACGGCATGGTGACATAACAAAAGCATCCGAATGGGGTGATGAAAGCTGTTTTGATTTCGTCGGGTCCATACAGACGGATCTGATGGTACCCGGAATAAGCATCTAGAAAAGACAATCACTCGCACCCCGCAGTCGAGTCGACTATTTGGTCGATGCGAGGGAGAGGAAAATGATCTTTCGGGCAGGCCCGATTGATATGTTTGAAATCAATGCACATGCGAAGTGACTTGTCCTTCTTGGGGACCATGATGACATTGGCGAGCCACTCGGAGTGGTAAATTTCTCGGATGAACTCTGCTGCTAAGAGCCGAGCCACCTCCTCGCCAATGGCTTGCTTCTTCTGGACGGCGGACCGTCGAAGATGTTCCTTCACAGGCTTGAATTTTGGGTCGACCCGTAGACGGTGCTCAGCTAGCCACCTGGGAACTCCAGGCATGTCGGAGGGTTTCCATGCGAAGATGTCCCAGTTCTCACGGAGGAGCTGGATGAGCGCTTCTTCCTCTTTGGAGTCAAGCGTCGTTGAGATGTGAGTCAGGGCAGCATCGGGGTCGGTCGGGTGAATGTCGACTGTTTTTGTTTCACCGGACGACTGAAAAGCTGATTCTGAAGCAGGCTTCTTGGCTCGTAGCAACTCGCTTGGGTCAGCAGTCTTTTGGTACTCTTGCAGCTCGACCACTGCCATCTGAGCATCCGCAATCTTTGAGCCCTTCTGAAAGCACTCTTCCGCCTTCTTCCGATTGCCTGTGACAGTGATCACACCTTTGGGGCCGGGCATCTTCAGTTTGAGGTACACGTAACATGGCCGTGCCATGAAGCGTGCATAAGCTGTCCTGCCCAAAATGGCGTGATAAGCACTTTGGAAGTCCATGACCTCGAATGTCAACTTTTCCTTGCGGTAATTCTTTGAATCACCGAAAACCACATCAAGAGCGATCTGGCCGAGTGATTGGGCTTTCTTCCCAGGAATGACTCCATGGAAACTCATGTTACTGGTGCTGAGTCTGGACATCGGAATGCCCATTCCTTTCAATGTTTCAGCATACAGTATGTTCAGGCCACTGCCTCCATCCATCAGGACTTTAGTCAGTCGAGTGCCTTCAACAATTGGGTCGACCACGAAAGCTTGCCTCCCAGGGGTGGCAATGTGCGTCGGGTGATCAGACTGGTCGAATGTGATGGCAGTCTGAGACCACTTCAGGTAACTGGGTGTTGCCGGGGCAACCATGTTCACCTCTCGGTTAATGACTTTCAGTCGACTTTTGCTTTCGACATCGGCAAAAATCATCAGGGTGGAATTGACTTGGGGGTATCCATCGTCACTGTCTTCCTTGTCCTCGACTCTGTCCGACTCTTTTTCCTTATCCTTGGACTGTTTTCCTTGGAACTGCTGGATCAGGAGCCGGCACTGTCGAGTGGTATGCTTTGGGTAAATAAAATTACCCTCTTCATCCTTCTTGGTGTGGATGTGACACGGCAGATCCAAAACATCATTTCCGTCTTGATCCTTGACTTTTTTGGGCTTCCAGGTGCCCTTGGGTTTTCCCTTGAAGTTTCCCTGGGCTACGGCCAGGGCCTCTCCAGGAGCGGCTGGCTCGGCCTTCTGCTTCTGCTTCCGACTGGAATTGCCTCCAGTTTCCTGGGCGATTGCTTTCTGCTTGCCACTCCGGAGTCGATCTTCGTCTTCTCCGTTAGCATACTTGGTGGAAATCTCCATCATCCGATTCAGAGACATCTCCCCAGTTCGACCGAACTTCAGATTCAACTCTCTTTATTTAACACCTTCCTTGAAGGCACAAACTGCTTGATGGTCTGGCACGTTCTCAACCGAGTGATGCAGCGTGATCCACCTCTGGATGTATTCCCTCGGAGTTTCATTCGGCTTCTGCACGCAAGACCGCAGCTCGGTTAGGCCTTCAGGTCGCTTGCATGTTCCTTCAAAGGTTGTGATAAACACTCGGGAGAGGTCCTCCCAAGTGTAAATGCTGCTGGGTGCCAACTGATTTAGCCATGCTCTGGCCGAGCCCTCTAACATGAGAGGCAAATGCTTCATGGCCACCTCGTCATTGCCACCGCCAATCTGTACAGCCACTCGGTAATCTTCGAGCCAGGTGTCAGGCTTAGATTCACCGGTGAACTTGCTGATTCCAGTCGCCAACCTGAAATTGGGAGGTATCACTGCGGCTCTGATGGCTCGACTGAAACACTCTGGCCCTGAAGCACGTACTCTGCTGCTGGCAGGCGCATCTCTGTTGTGGCCTTCTCGATGAGCTCTGTTCCTGTCAACCAAACCTTGAACGAGGATGGATCTCGCATCAAAGCCTGGGTCTCTGGGGTCGACTGGAATCCTCTGCCCAACACTATGAGGGCGTCTGTCATCTTGCCGTCGAGGCGCATACGACCCACTCCTCGGGGGAGGGGTTGGCACTCGACGTCGATCATCACGGTCGAATCGGTGATCATACTGTTCATTCCTCCTGTACTGATCATGCTGGCCACCACGTCCCTCACGCCTCGGGGGCGATCTCGGGCTGTGAGCTGACTCGACTGTATCTGTTGTGACAGACCGACTGTGGATCCTATTCCGCGACTGAGAGACTGCAGAATTCTGGTCTCCCGCCGCCCGGAGCAATGCTCTGATCTGTAACAAGCCCCTGCCAGCCTCCGACTGGGAGGGCTGAATCGATTCTGCTATACGGGCCGCGGCGGCCAGATTCTGAACTGGGGTTCGATATACCTGCGTCGGCGGGAAGAGCTGGCGTCGACTAGACTCGGGAGCCCGCTGACGCGCTTGCTCGTCGAGTGCTCGCTGGAGATTCTCCAGTCGAGTGCGCTCGACCAAGTTGGCCAAACGCGCGTCCTCCAAGGCCCGGGCCTCAGGAGTCTCTCCGACGATAGGAGTGCGGAGCGCGTCCATGTTCCGGCGGCGAAGCTCCTCTCGCTGCAATGACGTGAGAGGTTCGGGGAGATACTCGTCGTGGGGATGCGACGGATCGCCCCCACCGGCGCCTCCATCAGTGCGAGGGAAACCAGGGGGACTGTGTGTTCCATCGACCGCCAGAATCTCAGCCGCTGGATCGCTGCTGTCGCACTCGGATGCGGTCTCCACGGAGCCAGTCGACAGATCGAATAGGCTGTAGAGGGATTCGACGGGCTCGATGGCCGCGACTTGCGGGGCTGCCGATTGGCGGGCCATGGCGTGCCTCACCCACCGCTGAAGTCTTGACCGACCGGAGCGCTTGCGCTGGTGGGAGACAGGGCGGGGAGACGATACGGTGGCCGACCCATATTGGGTCGACGGTTTCCGCAAGAGGACGCCACGAACGCATGCGCGGAAATGTGTCGCACCGCGGGCGGGGAGCGCGTCGATGTCGAGCGGTGCCTCCTGAAGCCAGGCGGAGTCGTCGACGATGAAGGTGAGCGCGCCGAGATGGATCTCGCGGTCCTCCACCAAAACTCCGCAAGAAAACATGATCAAAGGGATCGAGAAAAATCACAACTTCTCCAACTAAGCGCTAAGATTCCGGCCCCACGGTGGGCGCCAACTGTCGTGGTTCTAACTCTGACAGTGATGTAGGGGGGTGAGTATGGAGAGGCTAGATCCTAGCTATTGGGAAGTTGTTACACGCGAGGTTTACGAGTTCACGCCCTTCTCGGAGGAAGTAATAGCCCTATGTCTCGGAGCCCGGAGGCGGTCGACTGGATTATGCGTGTATAGATTACAGGGGTGTGAACCCTTCCTACTGAGGAGGGGGGTGGCTTATATAGAGTTCGCCGACCCCCTCCTGCCCTCAGTAATGCAGGGTTTTAAAGTACATTTAAGATGGGGCGTTACTGGTAACGCCTCTAATAAAGTGCTGTAATAACCATGAAGACTACTTAACAGCTGACCGTTTGCCTACAGAGTGACTGGAGATCTCCTGGCAGTCGATTGAATAGCTTCATGGTCGAGTGGTAGCTTCTTGGTTGAGTGGTAGCTTCTTGGTCGAGTGTCTTGAACCTGTCGAGTGGGATGCCTTCAAGTCGATTGAAAGGTGATTTCTCCCAGGGGTGTCCTAGAGTAGGACCCTTCGGTCAGGTCCGTGTCCCTACCCTAGGTACATGTCTTCATCAGGCATGACCCAGAAAAGTGTGTCCGGCCAAATGGGATCGAGCGTGTTGGGTTATGTGGTGCACCCCTGCAGGGAAGTCAATCTATTCGAATAGGCGTGATCTTCGGTAACAGGACGACTTGGAGTTGTACCTTGACCTTATGACAACTAGAACCGGATACTTAATAAAACACACCCTTCCAAGTGCCAGATACAACCGGTGATCGCTCTCTCACAGGGCGACGAGGGGAGGATCATCGGTTAGGATTATGCTATGCGATGCTACTTGGAGGACTTCAGTCTATTCTCTTCTACATGCTGCAAGACGGAGGCTGCCAGAAGCGTAGTCTTCGACATGACTAGCTATCCCCCTCTTATTCCGTCAGTCTGCAGTTCAGTCCACATATGATACCCTTATTCCATTTGATACCAATGCATACATATGTAGTGTAGCTCCTTGCTTGCGAGTACTTGGATGAGTACTCACGGTTGCTTTGCTCCCTCTTTTCCCCCTTTCTATACCCGTTTGCTGCGACCAGACGATGGAGCCCAGGAGCCAGACGCCACCGTCGACGACGACTACTACTACTCGGGAGGTGCCTACTACTACGTACAGCCCGCTGACGACGACCAGGAGTAGTTTAGGAGGATCCCAGGCAGGAGGTCTGCGCCTCTTTCGATCTGTATCCCAGTTGTGCTAGCCTTCTTAAAGCAAACTTGTTTAACTTATGTCTGTACTCAGATATTGTTGCTTCCGCTGACTCGTCTATGATCAAGCTCTTGTATTCGAGCCCTCGAGGCCCCTGGCTTGTAATATGATGCTTGTATGACTTATTTTATTTGTAGAGTTGTGTTGTGATATCTTCCCGTGAGTCCCTGATCTTGATCGTACATGTTTGCGTGTATGATTAGTGTACGATTAAATCGGGGGCGTCCCAGGGCCCCACGGTTTTGTTCCTGCACCATTTTCTCTTGGCTGAGATATGTCCCAATTGGATGGTATGTGCCTACGAGGGGTATTCTCGAACCCAGAATTGTGAATCCAATTGCGAAAATTGTTACTATGTAACCGGTGTAAAGGCCTCCTCCGAGGGAGTTCTCCTTGCACTTCTTGGCTTGCTTGATTGTGTGAAGATACCATGGCTTGATGAGGATTGGGGTGAGTAGAGATGCCGGCTAGGGTGCCTCTCTCGGAGGCCGGAGAGTGAACCCCGAAAGGATTTCCCTCCTCTTCCTCCATAGCATCCTCTCCAGCTTCATCTCTCATTAGATCCTCCTGAACCACCCTTGTGTCTTCTTCTCCATTATTGAAAGGTGAGGAAGACATGACGTTGCTCTAGCTGAATCTGTCAGAAAACAACAAGAAAAAAGAACAGAGGATTTTCTCCGCGATACGGTGATCAACAGGTTTGGGAAGTATATATAGATTTTTTATCTTGGGGGACAAGTAAGTTGTAGAAAAACGGAGTTCGGAAGGTGTCCCAGGTGGGCACAACCCACCTGGGCGCGCCAGGCAAGCCTGGCGCGCCCTGGTGTCTTGTGCCCACCAGGGTACGCTTCCTGGAAATTTCTTTATTTCCTAAATTTTTAAATATTCCAAAACTGATAAAAAAATTGCGGATTTTTCGGAGTTCGTTTACCTATCGTATCACGTACCTCCTTATTTTCACGATTCTGAAGTGTTCCAGAAGGACTCTTTTATGTGTTCTTCCGGTGTCAAAGTTTGGATAATATTACTTTCAACATTAATGGGCGTACCTGAGATATAATGCTTTATTCGTTGCCCATTGACAACCTTCGGGGTTATTTATTTTGATGGCTCCAGACCGATAAACCTCCTCAATAACATAGGGGCCTTCCCATTTTGAGAGGAGTTTCCCTGTGAAGAAACTGAAACGAGAGTTTTACAAAAGAACATATTCTCCGACTTTAAACTCACGCTTTTGGATTCTTTTTTCATGCCATCTTTTTACTTTTTCTTTGAATAATTTTGCATTTTCATAAGCTTGGGTTCTCCATTCGTCTGACAAGCTAATATCAAATAACCTCTTTTCACCAGCAAGTTTGAAATCATAATTGAGCTCTTTGATGGCCCAATATGCTTTATGTTCTAACTCAAGAGGAAAATGAAAAGCTTTTCCATACACCATTTTATAAGGAGACATACCCATATGATTTTTATATGCTGTTCTATAAGCCCAAAGTGCATCATCTAATTTCTTAGACCAACTCTTCTTGGACCTATTGACAGCCTTTTGCAAAATTAATTTTATTTCTCTATTGCTAAGTTCAACTTAACCACTAGACTCAGGATGATAAGGTGATGCAATTCTATGGTTAACATCATACTTGGCAATCATTTTACGGAAAGCACCATGAATAAAGTGTGAACCACCATTAGTCATTAAATATCTAGGGACTCCAAACCTTGGGAAAATAGCTTCCTTAATCATTTTAATAGAGGTGTTGTGATCAGCACTACTGGTTGGAATAGCTTCTACCCATTTAGTAACATAATCAACAACAACCAAAATATGTGTATACCCATTAGAGCAAAGAAAAGGTCCCATGTAATCAAATCCCCAAACATCAAATGGTTCAACAGCAAGTGAATAATTCATAGACATTTCTTGACGCTTACCGATATTGCCTATTCTTTGACATTCATCACAAGATAAGACGAACTTACGGACATCCTTGAAGAGAGTAGGCCAATAAAATCCAGATTGCAATACCTTGTGAGCAGTTCTATCTCTAACACGATGCCCTCCATAAGCTTCGGAGTGACATTTCTGTAGGATTTGTCCCTGTTCATGCTCAGGTACACAACGTCTAATGATACCATCTACTCCTTCTTTATAAAGATGTGGGTCATCCCAAAAGTAATGTCTTAAATCATAGAAGAATTTTCCTTTTGTTGGTATGTAAGCTAGGTGATAAATATTTAGCAACAATGTAATTAGCATAATCAGCATACCAAGGAGTACTGTGAGCAACATTTATTGCAGCTAACTGCTCATCAGGAAAAATATCATCAATAGGTAGTGGGTCATCAAGCACATTTTCAAGCCTAGATAAATTATCAACTACTGGGTTCTCAGCTCCTTTTCTATCAATGATATGTAAATCAAATTCTTGTAACAAGAGAACCCATCGAATAAGTCTAGGTTTAGCATCTTTCTTTTCCATAAGATATTTAATAGCAGCATGGTCTGTGTGAACAGTTACTTTTGAATCAACAATATAAGGTCTAAATTTATCACAAGCAAACACCACTGCTAAGAATTATTTTTTAGTAGTAGCATAATTTCGTTGGGCACTGTCTAGAGTTTTACTAGCATAATGAATAACATTTAGTTTCTCATCACCTCTTTGTCCTAGAACAACACCAACAACATAATCACTAGCATCACACATAATTTCAAAAGGCAAGTTCCAATCAGGCGGTTGAACAATAAGTGCAAAAATTAAGGCTTTCTTGAGTGTTTCAAAGGCTTCGAAACAATCATCATAAAAAAACAAAGGGATATCCTTTTGCAAAAAAATCGTAAGAGGCCTAGAAATTTTAAAAATTTCTTTGATAAATCTCCTATAGAAACCAGTATGACCTAAGAAACTACGAATACCTTTTATATCTTTAGGACATGGCATTTTCTCAATTGCATCAACCTTAGCTTGGTCCACTTCAATACCTCTTTCAGAAATTTTATGACCCAAGGGAATGCCTTCATTAACCATAAAGTGGCACTTCTCCCAATTCAAGACAAGATTTGTTTGTTCACTCGCTGCAAAACTCGCTCAAGATTGCTTAAAC
Organism: Triticum urartu; assembly: GCF_056163025.1. Lineage (NCBI taxonomy): Eukaryota > Viridiplantae > Streptophyta > Magnoliopsida > Poales > Poaceae > Triticum > Triticum urartu. Next base: position 277,065,782 of record NC_141877.1, read on the forward strand.
AATCATCAAAAGACTTCCCATAAACAGAGAAGTCATCCATGAAAACCTCAAAAATCTTTTCACAAAAGTCAAAGAATATAGCAGTCATACATCTTTGAAAGGTAGTAGGTGCATTACATAAACCGAAATGCATACGTCTATAAGCATAGGTTCCAAAGGGACAATTAAAAGTGGTCTTTTCTTGATCAGGTTGAGAAATAGGTATTTGTGAAAAAACAGAATATCCATCAAGGAAGCAGAAATGTGTGTGCTTAGATAATCTTTCAAGCATTTGATCAATAAAAGGAAGAGGGTAATGATCTTTTCTAGTTGCTTTGTTTAATTTTCTAAAATCAATTACCATTCTATAGCATGTAACAATTCTTTGTGGAATAAGTTCATTCTTATCATTAGGAACAACAGTAATACCTCCTTTCTTAGGGACACAATGAACAGGACTTACCCATCTACTATCAGCTATATGATAGATTATACTTGCTTCCAGAAGCTTTAATATTTCTGTTCTTACCACTTCTTTCATTTTCGGATTTAACCGACGTTGGTGATCAACAACGGGTTTAGCATCAAGTTCCATATTAATTTTGTGCTGACATAGAATGGGACTAATGCCCTTTAAATCATCAAGAGTGTATCCAATAGCAGCCCGGTGCTTCCTTAGAACTTTCAATAATCTTTCTTATTCATGTTCTGAAAGGTTAGCACTGATAATAACAGGATATATCTTCTTTTCATCAAGATAAGCATATTTCAATGTGTCTGGCAATTGTTTTAATTCAAACACATGATCACCTTTAGGTGGAGGAGGACCTCCTAGTGTTTCAATTGGGAAATTGTGTTTAAGTAGAGGACGTTGTTCAAGGAAAATCTTATCTATTTCATTTCTTTCGTGCATATGTAAATCACTTTCATGGTCTAGCAAATATTGTTCTAAAGGATCAGTAGGTGGTACAGTAGTAGAAGCAAGACCAATTAATTCATCCTTACTAGGCAATTCTTTTTCATTAAGCTTTCTACTAAACTTGGAAAAATTAAACTCATGAGACTCATCACCAAAACTAACACCGACAATTTGTTTCTCACAATCTATCTTAGCATTAACGGTGTTCAAGAAAGGACTACCAAAGATAATGGAAAAAAAATCATCTTGTGGGGAACCAAGAACAAGAAAATCAGTAGGGTATTTTATTTTCCCACACAAAGCTTCAACATCTCTAACAATCCCAATTGGTGAAATAGTGTCTCTATTAGCAAGTTTAATAGTAACATCTATGTCTTCTATCTCTGCGGGTGATATGTCATTCATAATTTCTTGATACAAGGTGTAAGGAATAGCACTCACACTAGCACCTATGTCACATAAACCATGATAACAGTGATCTCCTATTTTAATTGAGATAACGGGAATGCCAACAACAGGTCTATGTTTATCCTTTTTATCTGGTTTGGTAATTCTAGCAGCTTCTTCATAAAAGTAAATAACATGCCCATCCATATCTTCTTCCAAGAGATCTTTAACCATAGCAATACTAGGTTCTACTTTAATTTGTTCATCAGGTTTAGGTGTTCTAATATAGCTTTTGTTAACCACAGTTGAAACTTTAGCATGTTCCTTTATCCTAACAGGGAAAGATGGTTTCTCAATATAAGCATAAGGAACAACTAGATCAACATTGTAAAGTATAGTATCTTCTTTAACTGGTACCGGTTCTTTAATTTCTTCTTTAATAGGTGGGTGATATTTAAACCACTTATCTTTAGGGAGATCAACATGAGTAGCAAATGATTCACAGAAAGAAGCTACTATCTCAGAGTCAAGTCCATATTTAGTGCCAAACTTTTGAAAAGCATCGGTATCCATAAAAGATTTAACATAATCATACTTAAGTTTAGTACCTGAATCTTTACCTTTGTCGAGTTCCCAATCCTCAGAGTTGTATTTAATTCTTTCCAAAAGATCCCAGTGGAATTCAATAGTCTTCTTCATAGAAGAACCATCACAAGAAGTATCAAGCATGGTTTGATCATTACGAGAAAGCCGAGCATAAAAATTCTGGATAATAATTTCTCTTGAGAGCTCATGATTGGGGCATGAATATAACATTGACTTAAGCCTCCCCCAAGCTAGAGCGATACTTTCTCCTTCACGAGGCCAAAAATTATATATATAATTCCGATCACGATGAACTAGATGCATAGGATAAACTTTTTGGTGGAACTCCAATTTCAAACGATTCCAATTCTAAGATCCAATATCATCGCATAGCCTATACCATGTCAATGATTTTCCTTTCAAAGATAAAGGGCAAACCTTCTTCATAACCTCATCTCCGGGTAAACCTGCAAGCTTGAACAATCCACAAATTTATTCTACATATATCAAGTGCATATCAGGATGTTCGGTTCCATCTCCAGCATAAGGATTAGCTAGCAGTTGTTCTATCATACCTGAAGGAATTACATATTCAATATTTTCAGTAGGTGTAGTAGGTTGAGGGGTAGCTAATTATGGTTCCGGTCGAGGTGCCCCGAACAAACCCCTCAAAGGATTGTTTTCCATAGTAACAAGTGATAATAAATTTCAGCACACTATATAAATGTTTCCTTACCAAATTCCACTTACCAAAGGCACTTCACTCCCCAGCAACGGCGCTAGAAAATATCCTTGATGACCCACAACTATAGGGGATCAATTGTAGCTCTTTTCGATAAGTAAGAGTGTCGAACCCAACGAGGAGCGGAAGGAAATGACAAGTGCTTTTCAGCAAGGTAATGTCTGCAAGTGCTGAAATTGTAAGTAGCAGAGTAGTTTGATAGCAAGATAATTTGTAACGAGCAAGTAACGATAGTAGCAACAAAAGTGCAGAAAGGTATCCCAATCCTTTTGAGGCAAAGGACATGCCAAAATGGTCTCTTATGACAAGCAACGCGTTCTTGAGGGTACTCGGGAAATTTCATCTAGTCACTTTCATCATGTTGGTTTAATTCGTGTTCGGTACTTTGACAATTTGATATGTGGGTGGACCGGTGCTTAGGTTATATTATTACTTGAACAAGCCACATACTTATGATTAACCCTCCCACAAGCATCCCCAACTACGAGAAAAGTATTAAGAATATATTCTAACCATAGCATTAAACTTTTGGATCCAATCGGTCCCTTACGGAATAGCGCATAAACTGGGGTTTAAGCTTCTGTCACTCTCGCAACCCATCATCTAATTGCTACTCCACAATGCATTCCCTTAGGCCCAAATATGGGAATCACAACATACATACTATCAAAATATCGAACACATATCAAGTTCACATGATTACTTGCAACATGATTTCTCCCGTGACCTCAAGAACAAAAGTAACTAATCACAAATGATAAACATGCTCAAGATTAGAGGGGTATTAAATAGCATATTGGATCTGAACATATAATTTCCCACCAAATAAACCATATAGTAATCAACTATAAGATGTAATCAACACTACTAGTCACCCACAAGCATCAATCTATAGTTTCGGTAACAAGATTGAACACAAGATATGAACTAGGGTTTGAGATGAGATGGTGCTGTTGTAGATGTTGATGGATATTACCCTCCCCAAGATGGGAGAGTTGTTGGTGATGATGATGACGATGATTTCCCCCTTCGGGAGGGAATTTCCCCTGGCGGAATCGCTCCGCCAGAGGGCAAAAGTGCTCCTGCCCAAGTTCCGCCTCAAGACGACGGCGCTCCATCCCAAAAGTCCTCCCCTTATTTTTTCTAGGTCAAAACGACCTATATACCAGAAGATGGGCACCGGAGGTGGGCCTGGGTGAGCACAACCCACCAGGGCGCGCCTGGGCTCCCTGGCGCGCCCAGGTGGGTTGTGCCCACCTTGTGGGGCCCCTCTGGTAGTTATTTGCTCCAATATTCCTCAAATATTCCATAAAAAATCTCTGTGAAGTTTCAGCTTGTTTGGAGTTGTGCAGAATAGGTAGCCTGGCGTAGCTTTTCCAGGTCCATATTTCCAGCTGCCAGAATTCTCCCTCTTTGTGTATACCTTGCATATTATGACTGAAAAGGCATTAGAATTACTCCAAAAAGCATTATTATGGATAAAAACATTATAAATAACAGTAAGAAAACATGATGCAAAATTAACGTATCAGGCCACTCTAAGATAAAAACATTATAAATATGGATAGGTTTGAATGCATACTATATGAGGGTATGTATGTTTCTTCTAAACGAGTTTGTACGGGTAGAGTGGAAACATTGAAGGACATAGATGGTCATTACAAAAAACAACTTCTGTGATGATACGTGTTTGCCACCTCAAAGTTATTCTTTCTGATCGATCTATTGGGCTATTCCTATAAGTGTCACAAACAACCCTAGAGTTCGTACTAAAATAACACCTTAAGACACACATCAACCAAAACCCTAATGTCACCTAGATACTCCAATTTCACCACAAGTATCCGCAGGTTTGATTATACGATATGCATCACACAATCTCAGATTCATCTATTCAAACCAACACAACACTACAAAAAAATACACTTCTGTGATGATACGTGTTTGTTACAGTATGTCACGTTTTCTGTCATGCATGTACATCCATGACGATTTTGTGAAAGAATCAAGATAGTCATACGTGTGCTGTCATAGAAGTGTTCCATGACATTACAGAAATTATCATCACAGAAGTGTCCACTTCCATGACGATAAATCGCGCGTCATAGAAGTGCTTTCGTCAAGGGTAACCTATTGGGGAACATAGCATGCAATTTCAAAAAAATTCCTACGATCACGCAAGATCTACCTAGGAGATGCATAGCAACAAGAGGGGGAGAGTGTGTCCATGTACCCTCGTAGACCAAAAGCGGAAGCGTTAGGTTAACGCGGTTGATGTAGTCAAACGTCTTCGTGATCCAACTGATCATGTACCGAACGTACGACACCTCCGAGTTCAGCATACATTCAGCTCGAGGACATCCCTCGAACTCTTGATCCAGTAGAGGGTCGAGGGAGAGTTTCGTTAGCACAACAGCGTGGTGACGGTGATGGTGATGTGATCCGCGCAGGGCTTCGCCTAAGCACTACGTGAATATGACAAGAGGAGTAAACCGTGGAGAGAGACGCCGCACACGGCTTGGAACAATTGGTGTGTCTTGAAGGGGTGCCCTTCCCATGTATATAAAGGAGGGAGAGGGAGGAGGCCGGCCCTAGGGGGTGCGCCATAAGGGGGGAGTCCTACTAGGACTCCTAGTCCTGGTAGGATTCGGCCCCCTTCTTTTCCTTCTCATGGAGGTGGAAAGGGGGGAGGAGAGGGAGTAGGAGAAAGAAAGGGGGTGGAGCCCCCTTCCCTAGTCCAATTCGGCCTCCTCTCTTGTGGGGGGCGCACCAGCCCCTTGTGGGCTGGTTAGCCTCCCTCCTATGGCCCATATCTTTCCTCAGGGGGTTCCGGTAACCCCTCTGGTACTCCGGTATGTACCCGATACACTACGGAACCCTTCCGGTGTCCGAATACCACCTTTCAATATATCAATATTTACCTCTCAACCATTTTGAGACTCCTCGTCATGTTCGTGATCTCATCCGGGACTCCGAACAATATTCGGTCACCAAAACACATAACTCATAATACAAATCGTCATCGAACATTAAGTGTGCGGACCCTATGGGTTCAAGAACTATGTAGACATGACCGAGACACATCTCTGGTCAATAACCAATAGCGGAACCTGGATGCTCATATTGGTTCCTACATATTCTATGAAGATCTTTATCGGTCAAACCGCAATGACAACATACGTCATTCCCTTTGTCATCGGTATGTTACTTGCCCAAGATTTGATCGTCGGTATCATCATACCTAGTTCAATCTCATTACCGGCAAGTATCTTTACTCATTCCGTAATGCATCATCCCATAAATAACTAATTAGTCACATTGCTTGCAAGGCTCATAGTGATGTGCATTACCGAGAGGGCCCAGAGATACCTCTCCGATACTCGGAGTGACAAATCCTAATCTCGATCTATGCCAACCCAACAAACACCTTCAGAGACACCTGTAGAGCATCTTTATAATCACCCAGTTATGTTGTGACGTTTGATAGCACACAAGGTGTTCCTCCGGTATTCGGGAGTTGCATAATCTCATAGTCAAAGGAATATGTATAAGTCATGAAGAAAGCAATAGAAATAAAACTTAACGATCATTAAGCTAAGCTAACAGATGGGTCTTGTCCATCACATCATTCTCCTAATTATGCGATCCCGTTCATCAAATGACAACACATGTCTATGGTTAGGAAACTTAACCATCTTTGATTAACGAGCTAGTCAAGTAGAGGCATACTAGGGACACTTTGTTTTGTATATTTATTCACACATGTATCAAGTTTTCGGTTAATGCAATTCTAGCATGAATAATAAACATTTATCATAATATAAGGAAATATAAATAACAACTTTATTATTGCCTCTAGGGCATTTTTCCTTCATAACTGACATGTGGCATCCACCGTAACGGGTCGCCGTTAAGCTATCGGGTACCAGTTTGGATTCGATAACCCGTTAACAGCCCGGACCAATGGGGATTTTCCACGTGTAAAATTCTCATTCGCTAGTAGATCCACGTGTCGGCCCGGCATTCGGACAGTTGTCATCCAACAAATGGATGGGACGCGCCTATGATACGTCGACACATGTCTCGGCCCAACATTGGCCCATTCAGGTTAAAAGGTCGGGCCTGTCAAAATAAGCGGGCTGGCCCATTAGCGGCCTACTTGAGTCATGCCCATTCACAAGCACGACCCATACAAGTTACACAGAATCATCAAAGGCCCATTCTAGATTTGATAATTTCCAGCCCATCGCCAGTTTCAGCCCGTTAATGGCACGCTACGTCTTTGGGCCCAATTACGTCCCGAGCTTCTTTTGGCCTGTTAGCAGCCCATCATCAGTTCAAGCCTATTAACGGCCCAGAATGTCTTCGGCCTTTTCTCTGCCCATTCTGCAATTAGGCCAACTTCTAGCCCATTGTGACTTTAGGCCTGTCCTCGGCCCATTCGGTAAATGGGTCAATTCCTAGCCCATTTTGTCTTTCGACCTGTTAACGGCCCGCACAACAGTTGGGCCTTTGATTGTGCAACCTAATTTTGGGCCCATGTTCCGCAGGGCAAAATTTCAGCCCGATGCGACTTTTGGCCTGTTAAAAGCCTAGTTTGCAAATTGGGCCTCCTCAGGCCCATAACACTTTCGGCCTCTTACTGGCCCGTAAAGTAAAAGGGCCGTGACAAAATTGACATTTATTTCGGCCTGCTAGAGGCCCGCGGGCCATTTCCTTTTATATGGCCCTATCGATCTTTCGGCCTGTTAACGGCCTACTAAGAGCCGTTGTTACGGTGGGCCACATCATTTGGGATGCACTAAATATTATTTTGACCAGCCCAATTAAGGCCCACTTTGACTACACATGTTTGTTCGTTCGTATGGTGTCTAGGAAATGTTTGGGCATGTTGGCCCCCGTTTCAACGATATAGCATATTCAAAGAATTATCCTACTCTATACTATCGCCTCTAAAAAACGTACACTATACAATAAAAAGACTAAGGCATAGAAACGTAGAATAATCCTACACTATACAATAAAGAAATTACAGCCGATTATACCCACTGGGCATTATAGTTTGGCACCAGTGATAATAAATCGTACACAAACAACAAATTACACACACTGGGCAAATAAAGCTCATACATCATGGACATGCATCAGCAGAACTTATCATTTGAACTATAATCTCTTCAGAAAATAGGATTGGCTGGATTCAGATAGCACAAATTTCAGTCTACAAAATATCCAATTCCTTCGTGGTTACCTCAGTGTCTCGTTTCATTTTTTTGACTCCTGCATCTAATACCTGCAAGTCCATTCTCAACTTATTGATTGCGCGTTGAGAATCATGTACACGTTGTCTTGCCACCTCTAGTTGATGCTCGAGAACATCAGCACATTCCAATTCCAACCCATAATCATTTGGTAACGACCATGCCGCACTGCTCGCAAATCTTTGTGTTGGTGTCACTTCATCCTGAAATGTTTCTGTAAGTACACATGACTAGGGCAAAAATATAGTTACAACAGTGAAGCGAGCAAGACAAACTATTTTGTACATGGCAAAACAGGTCTAACAATAATGTTTCATGTGATGAAGCATAAGCAGGTGATATTTTAAAAATTATAAAAATGGTAGTCTGTGCAGCCCGCATATAGAATTCTCTCTTAGCTCACCAGAGGAGCATGATGTTGGGGCCAAATCCAAAACACAGACATGTTACAAATTTAGACAGCACATTGCGTATAAGTAAGCAAGCAGTTGGCCATTTTGTAGCTCAATTAAATTCTTAGGGAGCATAATGAACAACAGAGGGATTCATACAAATCTACTACAGCAAGCAAAACTATGCAATCATTAGCAAAGTATGAACTAGATTGTGAGCCGCATGCAGTAATAGTTGGTTAATAGACTTCAAAGCTTCAGGCACACTTCGCGAGAGTAATTAAATGGTAAGGCCTTTAATTATGTCAACTAATAGTTATACAAGTACCAAACATCAGGCATCATTGTTTGGGCATCTCATTAACTAAGGACAAATAAAGAAATTGAAAAGAGCAATTTAACTATGCCTGAAATAAACAAGCAATTGAACTGTTGAGTTGGCAGCATGCATACATGCATGCCTCAATAACATCCATGGCCTAGCTACATTTACTATATAAAGGAACAAGTAATGTAATATTGGTTGCCACCTATGAAGTATCTCGACTAGTATGTAATCAATATCCTAGTAATGATAGGGAGGCTAATGATGTGAATATGTGTTTGGTTATGACATTTATGACATCGACAACTCTACCATGGCAGGAAGCAGTTTCACACTGTTCACTACTATATGATGTTTTAGATATTTAAAAGTAGACTACATCCGTAATGAGTGAACAGACACATTAAAATGTATTTACATACATCTAATTTACAAAAAAGTTAGAACATCATATAGTAGTGAGTGGAGGGGATTTTAATCAATGGCCCAATGACTGGGTTACAGGTGAAGAACCCTACGCAAGCACAATGTCAGACAAATAGGATGTCCTGGTAATTGTAATACAGTGTGACTTACCTTAACTGGTTGAATAGGCTCAGCGCTGCTCCTCCTTCTCTTGCAAGGCTCCTTCCTAACATCTTGTACTTGGAAATCCTCAATCTTATGTTCATCGCACCCCCTCTGCAAGGTGACACAAACTAGTTACTGGTCTCCTCGAAAGATAAATATGCATACTTTCCAGTCTGTGAACAACACAAAAGGATGATTTTATAACAAAACAACACCACATAATGAAACATGCCACAGCTCTTGCACACAATGAAATGAGCATTTACTATGTGTGCACTATGTAAAAACTAGGCATACCTTTGAACTGGATCTCCAAGTACTCTTGGAGAGCCTACTTTAGTGTACAGCCAAACCTTTATGTCACCTATCAGTTATAAAAGCCCCCAGTAAAACAGCCCATAGTGTTTAAATCGTTGACAAGCTTTGTTAGGTCAAGAACAACAAGTAATCAAAGCAAACAGTCCTAGGCTGGTTGACACAAACAAGCAATTGAACAGATGTGTGAGCAAATCTTACATATCAAGAAAAGAAGCATAGAAGGAGGCTTAAAGACCATCACTTGACTGACCAGATTTAAGGGGCATTTAAAGATCATGTGCAACGTATGAACTAACATAAACATTGCATATTTCAGATTCTATAATGAAATGCACATGTATTAGGTTATGCCATGTATGATGATGCCTAAATTTACACTATAGCATGCATGAGTTATTCATCATTGCATGCACAATTGAATTGCAAGTTAATGGCCAGTTCTATTCCGCCTTTTTATAGCTTATTGTCAAAATAAGCCATAAAAATATGTAAATAAGTCATTTTTGAATTATGGGCTTGGGCTTAACTTATTTCTCTTTGGAGGGGGGTGTTTTGGGTAGAAGCTCACTAAAAATTGAAGGGAAGGGGAATAGTGAAATGACTCTGATGTCTACCTATATTACACTCAAAATGCCACTGCTCACGCTCGCGTCACACCTGACCCTCAAGTAAAAACAAACACGCAAGCGTTCATTGCCCTGCCCGCTTGCATCTCCTTTCCCCTTTCCCTCTACCTCGATCCCCTGCATGCAACGCTAGGGTTCCTCCAGCGAGGCATCGCCACTGGTCCCATCTGGCCTGATCCTCGATGATGCTCTGTCCAGCTAGGCTACATGGCCGACGGGTAGGGCCAAATCTCCCCGGCTGCTCCTCCCTCTGGTGCCGCCCCTCATTCTCATGGTCTCCAACAACTGCTCCGCTGTGGTCCGTCCAACGCACTACTCCAGCAGGCGCCACACAACTATGGCCGATGCCACACTGCGACAGAAGGCACCTCGTTCCCCCTCCCCTCCTCCCAAGCCGTGGCCTTGAGGTGCCGTTGAAGGATGAGCTCATCCAACAAGGTGAGGATCTCCTCTGATTTTTTGCCAAATTTTCATTCTGATCCGCTATACGATGAATTGCTACGAGCTGCTTTTGTTGTTGCCATATGATGCATTGCTATGAGTTGCTCCTGTTGCTGCTATATGATCAATTGCTATGAGTTGCTGCTGCTATATGATGAATTGCTATGAGCTGTTGCTGCTATATGATGAGTTGCTATAAGCTACTCCTGCTGCTGCTATATGATGAATTGCTATGAGCTGCTCATGTTGCTGCTATATGATGAATTGCTATGAGTTGCTCCTACTTCTGCTGCTATATGATGAATTGCTATGAGATGCTATTGGTATATGATGAATTGCATACTGCTGATGTTGTATGATGAGTTTCTATGAGCTGCTGCTATATGATGCTTTCAGGTGGTGCTGCTATATGATAATAACTAACCACTTGGACCATCGAATTTCGATAAATAATTGTTCTTCATTTAAATTTAGGTCATGCGTTCTTCATTTAAATTAGGCAATGGGATCTCTATGTAAGACATTGACCAAAGTAGATTGTGCCCAGTAGACGGTATCTTTGTATTTACATTTTGATGGTCTGTTTTCCTATCATATTAATTACTGCACTGGGTTCAATTTGTGATGTTTGCAAGTCAAATTAATTTTCATATGGGCAGCAAAATGACAAAATATAATGCAATGTAGAATTTTCACTGATCATACCATAGATAAGCTGAAAAGGCAGGGAATGAAAAGAACTGGTTGGCTTATTACCCGGAGCTTATATTCAAAGGTCCTTATTTTCTTAGGATAACTCGAAATAACTGTCCCTAAGAAACTTGGCCAATAGAACTGACATACAAATAACATGTCACGATGATTGCAATGGAGGCCCAGTTCTTTTGCCAGATTCTCCCAGAATCTGACCCCTACCCAGATTCTCCCAGAATCTTTGAGCCCCATTTTTTTACAATCCTATCTAGTTAGGGTCTAATTAGGTAGGATTGTAGAACAAAAGGGGGTCAATGATTCTAGGAGAAGCTAGAGAGGGGCAGATTATGGGAAAATCATGCAAAAGAACTGGGCCAGAGTGACCTACCATAGCACACTGTATAGGCTCACCGCCGCCTCTCCATTTTTTGCGATGTTCCATGAAATTGCCACATACATCTTGTACTTTTTCATTGTGTAGCCCTATCTGCAAGTTGACACAGCTAATTTTAGACATATCTACATGATAATACATTGCATATCCCTTGCGCATATTTAAACCACCAATTAACGATTGTGTGCATAGCATAAACTAGCAATGACTTTGTGTGTTGGACTAGCATGCACTCTAAGGGAGCCTAATGTAGTGCACTGGAATTCCTACATGCCACCTATGATTTTGTGTAATGTACTACCTCTGTTCCTAAATATATGTCCTTGTAGAGATTCCAGTATGGACCACATACAGATCTGTATGTAGCCTATAGTGAATCTCTAGAAAGACTTATATTTTGGAATGGAGGGAGTATCATGTATGACATCTACATATCTAATTTAGCAGCCAGTAGTAGAACTAATTGTCTGCACAAAGGGATTACTGGTCAAAAATCCTAGCAAAGCACACTGGCAGGCACACAACAATACAAGAGAGAGAGAGACGCACTTACAAGATCATAGCAATGCCTGGGTGCATGATCTTGGTTGGCCAAGCTGTTAGATCCAGAAGAAACATCGTCCTTGTAGTTTTTGCCAGCTGCATAACATGTAACAGCGACCTGCTAGTATATTTGAAGTACATCGGGCAGGTGATGCTGGACAAGTTTAAAGGTGACAAGTACCTAGTCCATGGTGGGTGCTTGGCATCTTGCCAGATGGTGGGAATCAGGTTAGAAACGTTAAGGGTGATGATGTTGCGCTGGCTGTCAGGGTCCGATAAGGAGATCTAGAACCGTCAAGTAGGGTGTTTGTGGAGTGGCTCCAGTAGGGTGGACTACGGTGTGGGCGAAGCGGATCTGAGGCCGTGGATGAGAGCGTCGGTGAAGCTGCTCCAGTGGTTGGGTTTAGGATGGTGTCGATGATGCAAATCTGTGGCCATGGACGGGTGCATAAGAAGCTGCTTCGGTAGGTTGGACGAGGGTGCGATGAAGCGGATCTGAGGCCATGGACTTGTGTGTTGGCAAAGTGGCCCCGGTAGGGTTGAGAATGGTATAGGCGAAGCTACTCCGGTAGGGTTGACGATGGTGTCGGTGAAGCGGCTCTGGTAGGGTTGAGGAAGGTGTCGGCGAAGAGGATCAGAGGCCGTCGATGGGGGCGTCGGTGGGGAGGCTCGGGGGGGGGGGGTGGACGAAGTGTCTCCGGTGGGGAGTACGAAGGAGCCGCTGCAGATGCGCGGTGGTTGATGAGTGTACCGGCGCCGTGGACAAGGCCGACACTGAATGGGCTATGGTACAGTTGTAGCGACCCGACCTCAGACGGTCAAATCTCTGTGCTTTAGTGTCATCCCTGGATCGGTAATGCTGACATACACAGTACTCGAATGGTTTTATAACAGAGTAGCAATCACACACTTATTACATCGATAGTCTCAATGAGAGAACTTATTGCAATAAATATGGCTTAAGGCCATCTAAGTAATATAATAGCGGAAGGCTTGGAAGATAAAGTGAGTCCATCAACTCCAACATCATAGCCGAGTGCACGACAAACGACCTAGTGCACCTTACTCTTCGTCTGAAAAGTCTGCAACATGATATGTTGCAGCCTGAAACGGGTCAGCACATGGAATATGCTGGCAATATAACACACTAGAGCAATGAATAGATAATGCTATCACTACATGCATATATGGCTGGTGGAGGCTCTATAGTTATAATGTTTTTGCAAAAAGCCAATTTTTCCCTACAACAAAGGAATATATTTATTTAACTATCATGGTGGTTGAAACATTGAGAAGGTTCCTCCAACTCAATCCCAATTAAAGTAATCATTATCAACCCAACAAATTAATTTAGAGTGATGGGATCAAATCAACAATTCAAGTACCAGATACTCAAGTTGTCCATAACCGGGGACACGGCTAACCATGATTAGTTTGTACACTCTGCAGAGGTTTGCGCACTTTTCCCCACAAGACTCGATCTCCTCCGTTGGATTTCTCGCACTACATGGTGTTTGAGAAACGGATGACCGAGACACAATCTTTCGGAAGCATTAACTCTAACCCTGGGTAGGCAGTACCAACCTACATCCCCTACATCTGCTAGCCTACCACTGCAAGAGGTTATGCAACCTAATCAACCATGCTAGAGCCCATAATAGCTTGTGGCTGCACACGGAAGTTTCTAGCATGAATAATCTTATGATCCCTTTGAGCCTGGGTGGCAAACCGTAGGATGATCACACGGGTACTCCAGGATATCCTAGGACAACACTGGATTCTCCAGGTGCCCGCAACCAATCCACCCAGATGTGTATTTAAGTCACATCTGTCATGGATACACTCAAACCCAATCCACGTCTACGAGCATAGCATGGCAATATAAGCATAATGTAGAAGTAACTCCCAGGGTTTGATAATAAAAGGGTAGTAGATTCTACCTCATCATATACTTCCCAAACCCACAAGTTAAGAGATCCTACTCATGCAATGTTTGAGGGTTGAAACTAATGCATACAAACTGGGTAAAAGGAATATGATCAAAGTATTACTTGCCTTGTTAATGATTCGCAAAACCTAGAGACTCGTAGTAGCACGATTCGCACTCTGGGAATTCTATCGCAAAAAACAATAGCATACATAAGCACTCAACTAAAAGCACGGATAAAACTCAAATAAGAAGATCTAACCAGAAAGTTCAACTGAAGAACTCCGGTTTGCAAAAAGAATCAAATCAAACGGACCACTCAAACTACGAAAGAAACAAGATCCATTTACTAATCTGGACTGAAGTCAAATTTTACAGTACCAAAATGTTGTTCAAGTTGGTTAAACAGAAAGAGGGCTTTGAGACGAAGATCTAGGCGCTTGTTTCACCCGATTTGGATAAACGAGCGAAAAGATAAACTAAAACGAAGATTGGGGCATAAATCGCGATCGAAAATAATCACGGAAAAACCCTGGAAAAAATGAGACGAACAGGCTAACAAACGAACGTTCGCTGTCTGCGGCTAACTGACGAACGGCGTTCGTTAAAACGAATGTACAGATGAACGTCCGCTATTTAACTAAACCGAAAAAAACTAAACAAAAAAACTAGATCTAGGGTTTAAAAAAATAACCGACGGTTTTCCCGAGAAAACCAAGTCGGTGGCGGCTGCTACCTCGGCAACGGCAGGATCGGTGGCGGCGGGCGGCGGCTCCGGCGGTGGGGAACGGCGGCGGCGCTAGGGTTTGCGGAGGTGGGGCGGCTGGGCTGGCAAAGCGAGGCCTCGGCCTTTAATGGGATGACTGGGGCGAGGTGTCCGGGACGCACACGGCCCGTTAGGTCGGTTTACTTTTTTTTTTCTTAAATAATCCTGACGCGAAAAAACTAATAAAAGAAGTACTAAACGGAGTCCAAAAATCCTGAAATAATTTTTCACGGTCCTCTAATAATATTGCTGTCAGGACCCCGATTCCAAGTCACATCGATCTAGCTGGTAACACCTCATATCACATTGCGGCCTCATGCACGGTATCCCCACGGGTGTCGACTTACCATGGCCTGGGACCGTTTGCGCCTTTTGGCTCACGTATATGATAGTGTCGCTAGCATCCATATGACAGAGAACCCGTGCCGACATGGCTAGTCGTGAACCCAAAGCGGCACAGACCTATGGAGACATGCATACATGAATCACATCGAGCATGTCGGTCAACAACGTGTGAATCCGGGCTGTAGCACTGGGCTAACATGACTCTGGGGAACCCGGGCTGTAGCAGGCTAGGCAGGACTCCAGATGTCACCGCGTGACATTTCCCCGAAGGGACAGACATAGAACGAAGTGAAACACATGTGGAAGCAAATAGTCTGAGTACAGACACTAGAAAGAAAGAAGGCTTCTCAAAGCCTGTCTATCTACATAGGGCCCGCCATGGCCAGGATCACCACCTGGGTGGCAAGTTACTCATCGACGTCGAGGTCTACATAAAACCCATCAGAGGGGGCAGTGTTGTCGTCTAAAAACAGTAATTTAAGCAAACATGAGTACAAAGGTACTCAGCAAGTCTTACAACAGAACCTACTATACATGCTAATTCTCAAGAAGGTGGTGGAGTTATTGCAACAAGCCAGCTTTGACTCTTGGCTAAGCTATCCTACGAGACACCACTAGTAAAATAATTTTCGCACACGAGTCCACTAATCACCAACACAATACCCCACGGGGATCCTCCCTCGTCATCCTACGAGAGGGCCATCCTCAGTACTCACACTTATCTTGAGTCTTTTAGTAGTAACCATTTACTTGTCTATGAACTGTATAGGCAACCAAGTAGTCCTTTACCGCGGACGTGGCTATTCGAATATATGATGTTAACCCTGCAGGGGTGTACTTCTTCATACACGCTCTCACCACTTACCATAATTTACACGACATGTACTCGGCAACCTTCAAGCGGAAGCCCAACGAGGGTGTCAGCCATGGCCTACCTAAACACTCAATTCTCTAGTCCAGGTTTATCGCCTATCTAGGTTCCATCCGCAGGGAGTCCGGCCGAGGTTTCCACATACGGCCCCGAACGATGTGAACAGGGTTCCCGAGACACCAAACGGGTGACTCGATACACCGTGCCACGGTGTATCTACCGCATGATAGCCCACCCCTAGGGTCAGCACTACGCACGACCGCCAACACATAACCTACAAACACCAGAAACTATTAGCAACTCCTGGACAGAGTACTAGGGTGATTAAGAAGCTGAGAGGGTCAATTAAGGATCCCAATGCATGGTAGTAGCTGATTCTTAAAATCACACATACAGATCTCGGTTCTTAGGGACGGTCTTAATGAAACAACCCACCATGTACTCCTACATGGCCTCTCATCGATACCTTTACCAAAACATGTTCAACGCATCCCTCACATTACCGACATAATCATTTCACTCTAGCCCATCACCCAGATGAACCAGACCTGACACAACTCTAAGCATAGCAGGCATAGCAAGGTAGGAAACACATACATGGCTCAATCAACTCCTACACATGCTAGTGGGTTTCATCTAGTTACTGTGGCAACGAAAGGTCATGCAGAGGATAAGGGTTCAACTACCGTAGCACACAGCAGTTTGAAACGTTGTTGTCTTAATGTAGTAAACGAGAGTAGAAATGAGAACATGGGATTGTATCGATATGATCAATGGGGCTGCTTGCCTGATGGAGTGGTAGTAGGGTACTGCTCTTTAGTTGGATACTCGGAAATATCCTCGGAGGCACAACCTACCATGAAAGACACACAGAATATAATCAACACATGGCAATATGCAACAATATGATGCATGCTATGACATGGCAAAATGATGTGTCCTGCCTAATGCAATGTGAAACAAGTTGAAATGGGTCCATTTGAATCAAAGATTCAAATGAAAGATTAAGTTCTTATGCATAATAAGTGTATTAGCTTGTTTCACCTAAACATCAAGGTTAGAGTGTTTTGTCATGCATGAAACCATTACAGATGGAAAGATTGAATTTCTCGGATCATTTTTCATATATAATTTGTTTGATTTGGAGCTATGGTCGATTTTCTATGATTTTTAGAAGTTTTGGCTATTTTCTGGAATTTCCTATATAAAAATAATTCCAGGCGCCAGCCCAGGTCAAACCTGACTGGTGGGACCTATCTGTCAGTGTCTCAGCTAACTAACAGAATTAAGTTAGTACTAATTAAACTATCAGTCGGGCATGGGCCCGCATGTCAGTGACCTAAACTAACTAAAATTAGTTAGCGCTAACCCTAGGTTAATTAGCAGAGGGGGGGCCCACTTGTCATAGACTCAGGGGAGTCAACCTGGGCCCACCCAGTCAAAGTCAACGGGTCAAACCCGCTGGCGTTTAGCCGCCGGCGAGGCCAGACGCGGCGGAGGGCTTCGGAAAACGACCACAGGCGACCATTTGCGCGGCGGAGAGGCTCTACGCGTTGCTGTGAGCAAGCCGCAGCATTTGGTGGCAGTGGTTAGGCTCGGGGTTGCCGGAAAGGGCGTCGACGACGAGTTTGGTGGCGGCCGGAGTCGGGTGAATATGAACCCAAGGCTACGGGGCACGGCGAGGCATGTGGAGTGGTGTGTTGGGCTCCTGGGGATGCGGTGAGCACGTTGGACACAGTGGTGTGGCCAGTGGGTGGTCGGAGCATCGTCGGCGACGAGCTCCGCGGCAGCGCGTGTGGGTGATCTACATGCGGTCGGTACAGGGCTCGAGAGGTAGGACAGAGAGGATAGGGAGGTGGCCAGGCTCACGGTGGTTGCAACGGAGCTGACGACAAGGTCGGGGACGGCCTGTTGCGACGGTGACGGCGGAGGGGATCTCCGGCGGTGGTCCACGAAGACGGGGTCGGTGGAGGCGGTGCAGGGCGTGCGAGCTCTCGGGGCTCGGCCTGCTTGACATAGTCGACGACGGCGGAGCGAACGGACACGATGGCGCGGCACGGGGACGACGGTTGCTACGGCTACGACGGCAAGACGGCGGTGGCTGCATCGGCCATGGCTTCGGGGGAGCGAGGGAGAGAGCAGGGGCAAGAGTGAGGTGTCCACGGGGTCGGGACGGTACCGCAGAGGCGCTTCGAGGCGTCGCGCTGGCGCGGGCGACGGCAGGCAGGCAGGGAGGTGGCGTGGCGAGCGCGGCGGCGTCGCGGTGTCCCTCCTCTGCCTACTGGCAGAGGTAGGTGATGACTGGCACAGGCCAGATGGGCCGGGCCAGCCAGGTAAGTGGCCTCTGGCCTTTCTCTCTCTCTTTTCTGATTTGTTTCTGTTTTCTAATTTTCTGCAACTGTTGGGCTTTATTAAAAATACTAAAACGTTTCCAGAAATCCTGAAAATAATTATAGGCTCTGTTTAGATTATTTCCAACAGCCCACACTTATTTCCAGAATTATTTGAGCATTTAAAATATTTTATAGCATTTAAATGTCCAGTTTCAAATACTTATGATTTAATTCAAAAAATCCAGAATGTCCTAGAAAAGAGTGCATCATTTTTGCCAGGGGTTTTAGCCCAATCCAGAAATGATGAACATTTTGTGAAGGGCATTTTGGGTTCATTGAAACCAATTTTAGTAAACCCTAGTTGGTTTAAGGGGGTGTTGGGGGTTCTGTTATCCCCATTTCATCTTTCTGGGAGAATTAAACATGATGCAAACACTCTAATGCATGAAATTTCTAGGGTGTGACAACTCACCCCCACTCAAAAGAATCTCGTCCCAAGATTTTGGATCTGTTGGGAAGAAGGTGGGTTCTCGAGTCGAAGACGATCCTCCCTTTCCCAAATGGCTTCCTTTTTGGAATCGTGTGACCATTGGACCTTGAGAAACTTGATGTTATGGCGTCGAGTGATACGCTCGGTTTGATCAAGGATACGAACGGGATATTCCCGATACGAGAGATTATCTTGTAGATCAAGCATTTCGTGGTCCACTCCATAGATAGGATCCACAAAGCATCGCCTGAGTTGAGAAACATGGAAGATATCGTGGACTCTGGAAAGATGCGGAGGTAGTTCCAATTGGTAGGCAACTTCTCCTCGTTTGGCAAGAATGCGAAAGGGTCCAATGTAACGAGGAGCCAATTTGCCTTTGATACCGAAACGATGGGTTCCCTTTAACGGAGTAACCCGAAGGTAAGCCTTCTCGCCGACTTCATAAGTCATGAGTTTATGTTTACGATCATATTGGCTCTTTTGACGAGATTGGGTTGTTTTCAATTTCTCACGAATAACGTGAACCTGCTCTTCTGCTTCCTGAATCATATCCGGGCCAAAGAGTTGTCTTTCCCCGGTTTCTGACCAGTTGAGAGGCATTCGACATTTTCGTCCATAAAGAACTTCGAAAGGAGCTTTGCCTAAGCTAGTTTGATAACTATTGTTATAAGCAAACTCCGCGAATGGAAGGCATTTCTCCCAACCCATTCCGAATGAGATGACAGAAGCTCAGAGCATATCTTCCAGAATTTGATTGATTCGCTCTACTTGACCACTTGATTGAGGGTGGAAGGCGGTGCTAAAAGAGAGACGAGTTCCCATAGAATTTTGGAAACTTTCCCAAAATTGAGAGGTGAAGAGACTCCCACGGTCTGAGTTAATTTCCAATGGGACATCATGAAGAGACACTATTCGGGAGATGTATAAATCAGCTAGCTGGCTAGCGGTGATACTCTCATGAACAGGTAGAAAGTGGTCCACCTTGGAAAGACGATCGATTACGACGAAGATGGCATTATTCCCTCTCTTGGTTCTGGGAAACCCAGTAATGAAATCCATACTGATTTTATCCCATATCCACTCAGGAATAGCCTAAGGTTGAAGGGTTCCAGCAGGCCGTTGATGCTCTGCTTTAACACGACGACAGACGTCGCAACTAGCAATGTATTGAGCAATTTCTCTCTTCATCCTAGTCCACCAAAACCTCTGGCGTAGGTCTTGATACATTTTAGTACTACCGGGATGAATGGTGAGAGGGGACTCATGAGCTTCCTTAAGAATCAACTGACGTAGATATTGTTTCTTGGGAACCACCAAGCGGTTCTCTAAGAATACAACACCTCGCTCATCCATGGAAAAACATTTAGCAACTCCGCTAGCGATGTTTTCCTTAATCCGGGATATGCCCTTATCATACCGCTGGGCGGTTATGATCTGATCCATAAGGGTAGGTTTCGCCACCAGGGTGGATAGAAATCCTTGAGGAACAATGTGAAGGTTAAGCTTACGAAATTCCTCGTGGAGAAGTGGTTGACTTTGTTGTAACATCAGGTTGTTACAATAAGATTTACGACTTAGCGCATCGGCCATGACATTGGCTTTGCCCGGGGTGTAAGTTATTCCTAAGTCGTAATCCGAGATCAACTCGACCCAACGTCTTTTCCTGAGATTCAAATCCGGTTGGGTGAAGATATATTTCAAACTTTGGTGATCGGTGAAGATCTCGCAACGATTACCGAGAAGGTAATGTCGCCAAGTTTTAAGTGCATGGACTACAGCTGCAAGCTCTAGATCATGTGTGGGATAGTTTTCCTCATGTGGGTGTAATAGTCGTGAAGCATAGGCAATTACCTAAAGATCTTGCATGAGTATGCAACCTAGTCCTTGTCGTGAGGCGTCGCAATAGATAATAAAGTCCTTGGAGAAATCTGGTGGTACCAGTACGGGAGCAGATGTCAGGCGTCTTTTTAGTTCCTGAAAGCTAAACTCGCACTATGGGGTCCACTCGAACTTTTTATCTTTCTTGAGGAGTTCAGTTAGAGGTTTAGCAACCTTGGAGAAATTCTCGACGAAGCGGCGGCAATAACTCGCTAAGCCAAGGAAGCTCCGAACTTGCTTTACCGTTTCAGGTGGAGTCCAATCAAGGACGGCTTGAACTCGCTCAGGATTGACAGCAATACCCTTACCAGAGATTACATGGCCTAGATAGGTCACTTCTGGCAACCAAAATTCACACTTGGAGAATTTGGCATAAAGGCGATGCTCTCGAAGTTTCGTCAATACCAGCCTTAGATGTCCGGCTTGTTCCTCTTCATTCTTGGAGTAGATGAGTATGTCATCGAGGTATACTACGAAGAATTTATCCAAATACTCCATGAAGACCGAGTTCATTAATCGAGAGAAGGTGGCCGGGGCATTGGTTAAACCGAAGGACATAACAGTGTACTCGTATTGGCCATAACGAGTAACAAAAGCCGTTTTGGGGATGTCCCTATTTCTGATTTTGATTTGATGGTAGCCCAACCTCAAATCCATCTTGGAAAAGACTGAGGATCCAGCGAGCTGGTCATACAGATCGTTGATCCTGGGAAGCGGATACTTGTTCTTGATAGTGACCAAGTTGACAGGTCGGTAATCTACAACCATCCGATCCGTTCCATCCTTCTTCTTGACAAAGAGGACGGGGCAAGCCCAAGGGGAGGAACTAGGACGGATGAAACCCTTTTTCAAGGACTCATCGAGTTTGTTCTTAAGCTCGGCTAGTTCTAAGGGTGCCATCTTATAGGGTCTCCTAGAAATCGGAATGGTTCCTCGAACAAGGTCTATCACGAACTCGACATCCCTGTCAGGTGGAACACCTGGCAGTTCTTCTGGAAAGACATCCGGGAAGTCTCGGACTACGGAATATCTTCAAGTTCTGTAAGGGGGTGGCATTTAGGGAGTAAAGCTGGCGCTTGGCCACTCGAGTTAAGACATTGACCGTCTTGCCCGATGGGTGAGTAAGTTGAACGGTTCTAGTGGCACAATCAATCTTAGCATAATGAGCTGACATCCAGTCCATTCCCAAGATGATTTTTATGTCCGAAGACTTGAGAGCTATTAAGGATGCAAGGAAGACGAGTCTATCGACAAGAATTTCATTCCCATGGCTTACTCTAGAAGTTTGCCATTTGGAACCCGGAGTTTGAATTACCATGGAAGTGGGCATGTCACAGAATGTCGTGTTATGCAATCGAGCATAGCTCTCAGATATGAATGAATGAGATGCTCTAGTATCGGAAAGAACAAATGCCGGATGGCAATTAACAAGGAGCGTACCAAGGACGATGTTAGGATCCTCATGAGCCTCCTTAGCTGAGACATAGTTGACATGGCCACGGGCAGTGGTGACTGGCTTGGCGTAGAATGTCTTTTCCGCTGGCTTACCACGGCCAACGGACTTTCCAGACTGATTGGGGTTGTTGTTCTGGGGACACTCTCGACTGTAGTGACCCGGCTCTCCACACTTGAAACATGTCACAACATTGGGGCATGGAGCAGCATTAGCAGCGGGGCCACCATAGGGCTTAGACGGTGCAAACTGCTGGTTGGGGCGAGGCGCCTCAAAGGATGGCCTCGGAATGAACCTGGGTGGCAGTGTCGTGCTTGGAATCCACACCTGACGCTTCTGAGATCCAGAGCCGGATGAAGAACCAAAATCATGAGAGTGCTTGCGTGAAGCATCATAGTCAGACTGTCCTGTCTCAGCACTGATGGCTTTATTGACCAACTTCTGAAAGGAGGTGCACTCGTGCAGACGAAGATTGCGGCGAAGCTCAGGGCTAAGTCCCTTGCGGAACCTTGCCTGCTTCTTAGCGTCGGTGGATACCTCTTCAGGAGCATATCGTGCCAGATCCCCAAATTCACGACTATATGCATCCACAATCAGTCTTCCTTGGGTGAAATTGCAGAACTCTTCCCTCTTGCGATCTATGAGACCTTTCGGGATGTGATGCTCACGGAAAGCCTCACTGAATTCAGCCCAAGTAGTGATTTGGCCGACCAGGCACATAGCCTCAAAGTTTTCCCACCAAAGGCTACCAGGGCCTTCGAGGTGATAGGCAGCATAGGTAACCTTATCAGCTTCGGCTACGTTGGCAAAACGTAGCTTGTGTGTGATGCTACGGAGCCAGTCATCCGCGTCGAGGGGCTCGGCGGAATGATTAAACTTTGGTGGGTACAACTTGATAAAGTCATTGATTGACACCAAGTCATTTCGCTGATGGCGTGCAGTGTTTTGCTCAATCCGCTCCAGCAAGCGGTTAGTCTCTCGCTTGTTTCTTTCTGCCTCCAGCATAACTTCGGCCAGAGAAGGCGGGTGAGGCAGATTTTCACCCCTAGCTGCACTGGCTTCTCCCTGCTCCGGGGCAGCAGGGTTGCTGCGGGTGTTGACCATCCTAGGAGAAAACAAGACAACGTTTAGATAAGGATGGCACAAACTTAGCAAGGAAGTGCAGAATGTAATGGATAACATGGAATGCTAAGATGTTCATTGCACGACATGGTAATATAGAAACTACCATATATATACCATTGGTCATACAAACCGTACATAGTTTAGTACAAGCCCAGGCTAGAGTACAACTACGGTGAAAGACATTACATCTCATCGGAGGCATTCCAAGCTCCTATACATTATTTTTCTACACCTCCGGAGCGTGATACACACCAAGTCGTATCCCACGGGTCATGCAGGACTGTGGAGAATACAACTATTACAGTACTAGTGAAACTACTACTAGCTCAGATAGCTCCGTAGTAATCCTCATAAAAGTCACCACCAAAGCCTGGAAGTGGAACATGATCATCTGGGAATAGACGGTCCTGCGGAGCCTGTGGACCATAGGGACTCGGATGTGGCCTTGGTCCCACAGGCGGTGGCAGACGGGGACCACGAGGAGGGGTGATGCCTCCTACATTGCGCCACTCCATACAATCTGGCAATCCTGACCGTACAGGGTACAAGTCCCTCATGTCCATGTATCCTGCCTGCACCGCATGTGCAAACCGAGTCAAAGTGGCCCAATGATCAGAACGAGTGTGGAAAAGCTCCATATGCAAGGCCCGATTTTCGCGGTCCTTATCCTCGAGCATCTCGGCAGTGGTGCGGAGTAGTGACTCCTCATGTGTAGAGTCATAGTACAAAGCCTGATAGTACCCCTGTGCTCCAGGAAGTGAGGCTGGCATCTAATGGAAATCGGTGTTCTGAAGCAAGGCAGTCCTGGCTCGAATGATAGTCATCATTGAATAGGCTGCATCCTGCACAGACATCTCAATAGTGACACCAACTCCATAGGAACAGTGAAGGGGCTCGGTGGCTCCAGGATAAGAGGGATATATCCTGATGGTACAGAGGTACTGGCTCTGGTTGAAATCTCTAAACTGCTCCTCGACGGTATATTCTGGATACCACCGATAACCTGACTCGACCATCACTCGAACCAACATGGCCGTGTGGCCGGGCACATCGAGGCACCGGGTCAGACGAACCACTTGATTCTGCGAACGGGTGGCCATCTGAAAGCACAGAACAATGCAAAGGCATTAGAATTTTCTAGGGAAAATCGGACAGCATAACGGTTGTAAATGCTCAGAAAAAGATTTGAGACATCCACAACAGTTTGCAATACCACTCAACAACATCATATCAAGGTTCTGATTCAACTGGCAACATACTAAAAGTAGTAGAAACTGTACTGTGGCTGGTAACAATAATCCTATAAGCTACTACAGATTAGTAACACATGAACCTGATAGAAGAAGAGAGCCTAGTCCTTAACCCACATTGAATGAGAAGAGAATGACTCAGATCAGAGGGCATAAGGTAAAGGAGTAAAAAGAGCCTTACGTTCCCTCCCACAATCAATTCCCCTACATATAACTAAAGCATTTCTAGACTCGACATTGACCAGTTTGGCTCAACGAACCTACAGGCAGTCCGGCTCTAATGCCAATGCTGTCAGGACCCCGATTCCAAGTCACATCTATCTAGCCGGTAACACCTCATATTACATCGCGGCCTCACGCACGGTATCCCCACGGGTGTCGCCTTACCATGGCCCGGGACCGTTTGCGCCTTTTGGCTCACGTATATGATAGTGTCGCTAGCATCCATATGACAGAGAACCCAGGCCAACATGGCTAGTCGTGAACCCAAAGCGGCACAGACCTATGGAGACAAGCATACATGAATCACATCGAGCATGTCGGTCAACAGCGTGTGAATCCGGGCTATAGCACTAGGCTAACAGGAGTCCGGGGAACCCGGGCTGTAGCAGGCTAGGCAGGACTCCGGATGTCACTGCGTGACATTTCCCCGAAGGGACAGACATATGAACAAAGTGAAACACATGCCGACCAATCAAGCGTCCCGAGGAGTAGTGCTGGGCTAGCAGGACTCTGGTGAACCGGGCTGTAGCGGACTACTATGGCTCGAGGAGCACTAGACTACATTTCCCCATAAGGGAGGCTGCCAAGGATAAACAACTAGATGGTCGGATCCCACACATACCAAGCATTTCAATCATACACACAATATGCTCGATATGTTCAAATACAACATGGCATCACAACAAAACTCTACAACTCAAGTACTTTATTTAAAGGCTCCGGAGAGCCATACATAACATGTTCATACAGGTAGGGGTCACATGACCCGACACTCAAGTCATACAAGAATACAAGCACATGCGGAAGCAAATAGTCTGAGTACAGACACTAGAAAGAAAGAAGGCTTCTCGAAGCCTGTCTATCTACATAGGCCCCTCTACAGCCAGGATCACCACCTGGGTGGCAAGTTACTCATCGACGTCGAGGTCTACATAAAACCCATCGGAGGGGGCGGTGTTGTCGTCTGAAAACAGTAATTAAAGCAAACATGAGTACATAGGTACTCAGCAAGTCTTACAACAGAACCTACTATACATGCTAATTCTCAAGAAGGTGGTGGAGTTATTGCAGCAAGCCAGCTTTGACTCTTGGCTAAGCTATCCTATGAGACACCACTAGTAAAATAGTTTTCGCACACGAGTCCACTAATCACCAGCACAATACCCCACCAAGGATCCTCCCTCGTCATCCTACGAGAGGGCCATCCTCGGTACTCACACTTATCTTGAGTCTTTTAGTAGTAACCATTAACTTGTCTATGAACTGTATAGGAAACCAAGTAGTCCTTTACCGTGGACGCGGCTATTCGAATAGATGATGTTAACCCTGCAGGGGTGTACTTCTTCATACACGCTCTCACCACTTACCGTCGTTTACACGACATGTACTCGACAACCTTCAAGCGGAAGCCCAACGAGGGTGTCGGCCACGGCCTACCCAAACACTCAAGTCTCTAGTCCAGGTTTATCGCCTATCCAGGTTCCATCCGCAGGGAGTCCGACCGAGGTTTCCACATACGGCCCCGAACGATGTGAACAGGGTTCCCAAGACACCAAACGGGTGACTCGGTACACCGTGCCACGGTGTATCTACCGCATCATAGCCCACCCCTAGGGTCAGCGATACGCACGGCCGCCAACACATAACCTACAAACACCAGAAACTATTTGCAACTCCTGGACAGAGTACTAGGGTGATTAAGAAGCTGAGAGGGTCAATTAAGGATCCCAATGCATGGTAGTAGCTGATTCTTAAAATCACACATACAGATCTCGGTTCTTAGGGACGGTCTCAATGAAACAACCCACCATGTACTCCTACATGGCCTCTCATCGATACCTATACCAAAACATGTTCAACGCATCCCTCACATTACCGACATAATCATTTCACTCTAGCCGATCACCCAGATGGACCAGACCTGACACAACTCTAAGCATAGCAGGCATAGCAAGGTAGGAAACACATACATGGCTCAATCAACTCCTACACATGCTAGTGGGTTTCATCTAGTTACTGTGGCAATGACAGGTCATGCAGAGGATAAGGGTTCAACTACCATAGCACACAGCAGTTTGAAACGTTGTTGTCTTAATGCAGTAAACGAGAGCAGAAACGAGAACATGGGATTGTATCGATATGATCAATGGGGCTGCTTGCCTGATGGAGTGGTAGTAGGGTACTGCCCTTCAGTTGGATACTCGGAGATATCCACGGAGGCAGAACCTACCACGAAAGACACACAGAATATAATCAACACATGGCAATATGCAACAATATGATGCATGCTATGACATGGCAAAATGATGTGTCCTGCCTAATGCAATGTGAAACAAGTTGAAATGGGTCCATTTGAATCAAAGATTCAAATGAAAGCTTAAGTTCTTATGCATAATAAATGTATTAGCTTGTTTCACCTAAACAGCAAGGTTAGAGTGTTTTGTCATGCATGAAACCATTACAGATGGAAAGATTGAATTTTTCTGATCATTTTTCATATATAATTTGTTTGATTTGGAGCTATGGTTCATTTTCTATGATTTTTAGAAGTTTTGGCTATTTTCTGGAATTTCCTATATAAAAATAATTCCAGAAAATAAATAATTGCGTCAGCATTGCGTCACTGTGATGTCAGCGAGTCAAAGGCGCCAGGCCAGGTCAAACTTGACTGGTGGGACCCATCTGTCAGTGTCTCAGCTAACTAACATAATTAAGTTAGTACTAACTAAACTGTCAGTGGGGCCTGGGCCCGCATGTCAGTGACCTAAACTAACTAAAATTAGTTAGCGCTAACCCTAGGTTAATTAGCAGAGGGGGGCCCACTTGTCATAGACTCAGGGGAGTCAACCTGGGCCCACCTAGTCAAAGTCAACGGGTCAAACCCGCCGGCGTTTAGCCACCGGCGAGGCCAGACGCGGCGGACGGCTTCGGAAAACGCCCACAGGCGACCATTTGTGCGGCGGAGAGGCTCTACGCATTGTTGGGAGGAAGCCGCAGCGTTTGGTGGTAGTGGTTGGGCTCGGGGTTGCCGGAAAAGGCGCCGGCGACGAGTTTGGCGGCGGTCGGAGTCGGGTGAAGATGAACCCAAGGCTACGGGGCACGACGAGGCATGTGGGTGGTGTGTTGGGCTCCTGGGGATGCGGTGAGCATGTTGGACACAGTGGTGTGGCCGGAGCATCGTCGGTGATGAGCTCCGCGGTGACACGTGCGGGTGAGCTACATGCGGTCGCTCTCGAGAGGGAGGACAGAGAGGATAGGGAGGTGGCCAGGCTCACAGTGGTTGCAACGGAGCTAACGACGAGGTCGGGGACGGCCTGTTGCGACGGTGACGGCGGAGGGGATCTCCGGCGGTGGTCGACGACGACGGGGTCGGTGGAGGCGGTGCAGGGCGTGCGAGCGCTCGGGTCTCGGCCTGCTCGACGTAGTCGACGACGGCGGAGCGAACGGACACGATGGCGTGGCACGGGGACGATGGTGGCTACGGCTACGACGGCAAGACGGCAGCGGCTGCATCGGCCATGGATTCGGGTGAGCGAGGGAGAGAGCAGGGGGGAAGAGTAAGGTGTCCACGGGGTCGGGGCGGTGCCGTAGAGGCGCTTCGAGGCGTCGCGCTGGCGCAGGCGACGACAGGCAGGTAGGGGGGTGGCGTGGCGAGCGCGGCGGCGTCGCGGTGTCCCTCCTCTGCCTACTGGCAGAGGTAGGTGATGACTGGCACAGGCCAGATGGGCCGGGCCAGCCAGGTAAGTGGCCTCTGGCCTTTCTCTCTCTCTTTTCTGATTTGTTTCTGTTTTCTAATTTTCTGCAACTGTTGGGCTTTATTAAAAATACTAAAACGTTTCCAAAAATCCTGAAAATAATTATAGGCTCTGTTTAGATTATTTCCAACAGCCCACACTTATTTCCAGAATTATTTGAGCATTTAAAATATTTTATAGCATTTAATTGTCCAAATTCAAATACTTATGATTTAATTCAAAAAATCCAGAATGTCCTAGAAAAGAGTGCATCATTTTTGCCAGGGGTTTTAGCCCAATCCAGAAATGATGAACATTTTGTGAAGGGCATTTTGGGTTCATTGAAACCAATTTTAGTAAACCCTAGTTGGTTTAAGGGGGTGCTAGGGGTTCTGTTATCCCCATTTCATCTTTCTGGGAGAATTAAACATGATGCAACCACTCTGATGCATGAACTTGCTAGCGTGTGACAATTGCGGACAAAGTGAACATTTATTTGGGCCTCTAATGCAATTTTGAAAAACGCATATTTTCCCTAATTCAAATAAAATAGCAACAAAAGTCCAAATAAAATTCTTATTTGATTTTAATATTTTCCTCCAATATTTCTTCATTTGGAGAAGTCATTTTATCCCCTATCTTTTATTTTTCATATTGGAAATATTTGAAGAGAAAAATAATTAAAACCAAATGATCCTTTTTTCAAAATTTGAGAAAAACTCAAATATGAAAATAACAAAATTCCCAACTCCCTCCGTGGGTCCTTGAGTTGCTTAGGATTTCTAGGATCAACCAGAATGCAATAAAATATGATATGCAATGATGACCTATGTGTAACATTCCAAATTGAAAATTTGGGATGTTACAAACCTACCCTCCTTAAGATGAATCTCATCCTCGAGATTCGGGTTGGCTAAAAAACAGGTGTGGGTGGTCCTTGCGTAGGTCTTCCTCTCGTTCCCAGGTGGCTTCATCCTCAGCATGGTGGATCCACTGAACTTTGCAAAATTTGATAACCTTGTTGCGTATAACTCGGCTGGCAAACTCGAGAATCTTGACTGGTTTCTCCTCATAGGTCAGATCACTATCCAACTGAATTGCTTCCAGGGGCATTGTATCTCTCAGAGGAATATTGGCCATCTCTGCATGACACTTCTTCAACTAGGAAACGTGAAACACATCAGGAACTCCTGACAGTCCTTCGGATAACTCCAACTTGTAGGCAACTTCTCCCATTCATTCCAAAACTTGGTATGGTCCTATGAATCTTGGGGCTAGCTTTCCCTTAACTCCAAAATGTTTAACTCCTCGCAGGGGTGAAACACGAAGATATGCTCTGTCTCCGATTTCATAGACTACCTCCTTGTGTTTTGAGTCTGCATAACTTTTCTGCCTGGACTGAGCTACCTTCAGTCTGTCTCGAGTCAGCTTAACCTTCTCTTCTGACTCTTTGATCAAATTTGGTCGAAACAACTGGCGGTCTCCAACTTCATCTCACATCAATGGCGTCCTACACCTTCTTCCATACAAAGCTTCGAAAGGTGCCATCTTCAAAATGGCCTGGTAGCTGTTGTTGTATGAGAACTCCACGTAGGGCAAGTTATCATCCCAACTAGATCCATAATCTAGTGCACAAGCTCTCAACATGTCCTCCAGATTCTGATTGACTCTCTCGGTCTGTCCATCTGTCTGCAGATGAAAAGCTATACTGAATTCTAGCCTGGTTCCCAAAGTCTGGTGCAGCTGGTGCCAAAACTTTGAAGTAAACTGTGTTCCTCTATCTGATACAATAGTCCTCGGAACTCCATGCAGACATACGATCTTGGTCATGTATATCGTGTCCAACTTCGCACTGGTATAGGTGGTTTTCACTGGGATAAAGTGAGCCACTTTGGTCAAGCGATCCACTACTATCCAGATAGAATCGTATCCCGATCGGGTCCTGGGTAACCCGGTGATAAAATCCATGCCAAGCTTATCCCACTTCCATTCGGGTATCGACATGGGCTGCAGTAATCCTGCTGGCTTTTGATGTTCTGCCTTCACTCTCTGACATACATCACATATGGCTACATACTCGGCAATGTCCTTCTTCATACACGTCCACCAGAAACGCTCCTCCAAATCCAAATACATCTTGGTGTTTCCGGGGTGTATCGAGTATGGCGAGTCATGAGCTTCCTGAAGTATCAACTTCCTGATCTCTGCATTATTGGGCATGTAAACACGGTCCTCAAACCACAAGGTGTCATGCTCATCCTCACGAAAACCTTTGGCCTTTCCTTTTCTCATCTTCTCCTTTATCTCAGCAATTTCCTTATCATCCTTCTAAGCTTATCAAATTTTTCCCAATAATGTTGATTGAATTTCCAATGCTACAACAAAACCTCTAGGGACTATCTCCATACGTAGCTCCATGAGATCTTTAGCTAACTCCATTGGCAATCCTTCGCTTACGAGGGTATTGGCGTAACTCTTCCGGCTCAAAGCGTCTGCTACGACATTGGCCTTGCCTGGATGATAGTGCAAATTCATATCAAAATCCTTTATGAGTTCCAACCATCTCCTTTGCCTGAGATTCAACTCCTTCTGTGTGAAAATGTACTTCAAACTCTTATAATCCGTGTACACGTCACAATGATTTCCAATAAGAAAATGTCTCCAGGTCTTGAGCGCATGCACTACTGCTGCTAACTCCAAATCATGCGTGGCATAATTCAACTCAAGTGGTCGAAGCTGACGTGAGGCATACGAAACAACTCTTCCGTCTTGCATATGTATACCTCCAAGCCCTAAGCGAGACTCGTCGCAATACACTTGGAAATCCTTACGTATATCTGGCAGAATCAACACTAGGGCTGTAGTCAAATGTTTCTTCAACTCCTGAAAACTTGCCTCACATTCATCCGTCCATTTAAACTTGGTGTCCTTCTTCAACAGCTCTTTCATGGGCTTTGCAATCTTAGAGAAATTCTCAATGGATCTCCGATAATATCCCGCGAGTCCTAGAAAACTGCGGATCTCTCCAACTGAGGTGGGTGCCAACCACTCAGTGACTGACTGAACCTTAGTAGGGTCTACTGCTATACCTTCTCCTGATATAAAATGTCCAAGGAATCCAACTTCCTTCAACCAATACTCACATTTACTGGACTTGCCATATAACTGATGTTCCCCAAGCTTCTCGAGAACTAAACACAAATGCTCCTTATGCTCCTCTTCATTCTTCGAGTATACCAAAATGTCATCAATGAACACCACAACAAACTTATCCAAGAACTCCATGAACACCTTGTTCATCGTACTCATGAAATAGGTAGGGGCGTTAGTCAATCCGAATGACATAACCGTGTACTCATATAGCCTGTACCTTGTGGTGAAAGCTGTCTTAGGTATATCCTGTTCTCGAATCTTCAGCTGGTGGTACCCTGATCGTAAATCAATCTTGGAAAATACTTTAGCTCCTTGCAACTAATCAAACAAATCATTGATCATCGGCAGTGGGTACTTGTTCTTGATCGTCACTTCATTCAATGCACGATAATCAACAACCATTCTCAGAGATTTATCCTTCTTCTCAACCAAGAGCACTAGGGCTCCCCATGGTGACGAACTTCGTTGAATGTAACCTTTATCCAATAACTCCTTAATCTGTTTCTTAATATCCTCCAGATCATTTGCGGGCATCCGGTATGGTCTCTTCGATATCAGTCCGGTGCCTGGCAACAACTCTATCAAAAAACTCAATATCACGATCTGGTGGCATGCCTGGTAATTCCTCTGGAAATACATCCGGGTAATCCTTCACTACATGCACTTCTTCCTGAGCAACTCCCGTGAGGGAATTTACGTGATTACTCTTAGGAGTATGCCTGGATACATACTTAATCCTTTTTCCCTCAGGGGTGGTGAGTAGAATTGACCTACTGACGCAATCAATGTTTCCTCCATACTTCGATAACCAATCCATTCCTAGTATCACATCCAATCCTTGTGACTCCAGAATTATAAGGTCTGAGGGGAAAACATGGCTACCAATGGTTAAGGGTAACTGATCGCACCACCGGCTAGCCATATACTCTGCACCGGGTGAGCTCACTAGCAAAGGTGTCCTAAGGGCTAGGGTGGGTAACTTAAACTTGTCCACAAATCCCCTTGAAATGTATGAATGCGATGCACCAGTATAAAAAAGAACGAGAGCGGTAAATGACTTAACCAAAAACTTACTGATGACTGCATCTGGCTGCTCTTCAACCTCCTCCACGTTCACGTGGTTCATTTGTCCCCTGTTGAAAGGGTTGGGCTTCTCCCCAGAGCTCCCATTGCCATTACCATTCTTTGCTTCAGAACATTCAGTGGCGTAATGTCCAGTTTTCCCGCACTTGAAACAAGTAATGTGACTTAGATCCTTCTTGGCGGGCGTTGCTGGGTTAGAGCGGTTCTGATTGCTGCCTGCTCCATTCCTGTTTCCATTTCTAGGTCCATTGTGGTTATGTGAACTTCCTCCATTGTGAGTGTGGCCTCCATGGTTATGGGTAAATCCTCCCGAGTTCGGGGTGAAACGAGGCTTCTGCTGAGCTCCTGAGTTGTACTTCCCCTGTCCATACTTCCTCTTGCGGCTCTCAATCTGCTGTTGCTTCCCTTCAATCATAAGAGCCTTGTCTACCAACTCCTGGTAGTTGTTGAATGTTGCCACCATCAACTGCATACTCGTCTGATCATTCAGCCCTTCCATAACCTTCTCCTGCTTCACGACATCGATGGCCACGTCATCTGGGGCATAACGGGCGAGCTTGCTAAACTCCTCGATGTACCGCCCTACAGTATGGTTGCCCTGGCGTAAGTTGCGAAACTCATGCTTCTTCATGCTCATAGCTCCAGTCGAGACATGAGCAGTGCGGGATGCTTGCTGAAACTGCTCCCAAGTAACATTGTCTATGGGGAAAGTGGCTGTGTAATTCTCCCACCATGCGGCTGCGGGTCCATCCAATTGGTGTGCGGCAAAACGCACCTTCTCAGCATTTGTGCAACTGATAGTGGTTAACTCCCTTCCAATCCTACGTAGCCAGTCATCCGCAACTATGGGCTCGGTGCTACTGGAAAACACCGGTGGTTGTAACCTCAGAAAATGGGCTAAGTTGTCAACTGGAGGTGGTGGCAGTGGGTTATTGTTATTGTTGTTGTTGCCCTGATTCTGAACTAGCAACTGCATCAGTGTATTTTGCTGCTGGATCAACTGAGTGAGCTCCGGTGGGAAGGCAAATCCGAGGTCACGTCTTGGAGGCATATGATGGGTTTAGAGGGGAGAGATTAGAATAGAATGAGGTCTAATGAGAAAGCACTACCCATATGCACATGAGACAAACACAATCAATATCACTCCAAAACAAAATCAACCAAGGGCATACAATCGATCTAACTATCGTTACAATGCTCGGACTACTAATATATACATGGGGGAATACTACTAATAATATGGCGGTCTACTAGAAATTTTGATCGGTAGAAGACTCCATGATATCTGCTCTAGCTTCGTCTTCATAATCGTCATCACTGGGGTCAGAGTCAGTGTTGTCGATGATGATGTAGTCCTTGGGGTGGTCATCATCTCCTCCTGGCGCAGGGTCTCCCATGAATACTCCTAGCTTCATTGTTAGTTCATCATTCTTCTCCACTAGTATGATGATTTCCTCCTTGTATCTATCGCGTGTAGACTTGAGTTCCTCTTCCAGCTCCATGTTCCTAGTCATCAACTTCTTCAGATCTATCATGCTTGCGCACATCTGATTCTCCTGTCGACGAATGTGCTGGTTTAGCTCCTGGATGAAAGCTGCAATGGACCTGTCCCTCCTGGTGCCGACTATCTCCCATTGCTCATCTCAGCGCCCACATATCTGATAGATGGTGTCCTTAAGCTCCTTGTGATAAACTTCACCAATGTGTCCCATGGCGATGTGGGCTGCTATGCTCTTTCCTAGACTCCAGGTTGGTGCATCAAAGGAAAACTTTATGGGCTCCGTTACCGGCGTGAATTTCCTTCCTGGAACTTGAACTCGAATCATCCAACGCTCCGCTTTTGGTAGTGTGGCGGTGTAGGTCCCGATGAAGTTTGGTATCCCAATGTTCAGGTACCTAGTGACTTCCTTCAAGTGTCGTCCAAAAGGCGTGTCTTCATCCGGCTGTGTAAACTTATTCCTCGTGTCCGCCATCCTATAGTGTAGAAAATGGAAGGAGTCAGAAATGAGTAGAGAAGAATGACCTATGTCTCATCTTAGTGGTCGTGTCCCACATTCAGCGTGTGCTCTGATACCATCTTGTAGCGACCCGACCTCAGACGGTCAAGTCTCTATGCTTCAGTGTCATCCCTGGATCGGTAATGCTGACACACATAGTACTCGAATGGTTTTATGACAGAGTAGCAATCACACACTTATTACATCGATAGTCTCAAAGAGAGAACTTATTACAATAAATATGGCTTAAGGCCATCTAAGTAAGATAATAGCGGAAGGCTTGGAAGATAAAGTGAGTCCATCAACTCCAACGGCATAGCTGAGTGCAGGACAAACGACCTAGCGCACCTTACTCTTCGTCTGAAAAGTCTGCAACATGATATGTTGCAACCCGAAATGGGTCAGCACATGGAATATGCTGGCAATATAACACACTAGAGCAATGAATAGATAAATGCTATCACTACATGCATATATGGCTGGTGGAGGCTCTATGATTATAATGTTTTTGCGAAAAGCCAATTTTGCCCTACAACAAAGGAATATATTTATTTAACTATCATGGTGGTTGAAACATTGAGAAGGTTCCTCCAACTCAATCCCAATTAAAGTAATCATTATCAACCCAACAAATTAATTTAAAGTGATGAGATCAAATCAACAATTCAAGTACCAGATACTCAAGTTGTCCATAACTGGGGACACGACTGTACACTCTGCAGAGGTTTGCGCACTTTCCCCACAAGACTCGATCTCCTCCATTGGATTTCTCGCACTACATGGTGTTTGAGAAACGGATGGCCGAGACACAATCTTTTGGAAGCATTAACTCTAACCCTGGGTAGACAGTACCAACCTACATCCCCTACATCTGCTAGCCTACCACTGGAAGAGGTCATGCAACCTACTCAACTATGCTAGAGCCCATAATAGCTTGTGGCTGCACACGGAAGTTTCTAGCATGAATAATCTTATGATCCCTTTGAGCCTGGGTGGCGAACCGTAGGATAATCACACGGGTACTTCGGGATATCCTAGGACAACACTGGATTCTCCAGGTGCTCGCAACCAATCCACCCAGATGTGTATTTAAGTAGCCACCTTATGTTAACCATTAATTAACAACCTCACATCTATCATGGATACAGTCAAACCCAATCCACGTCTACGAGCATAACATGGCAATATAAGCATAATGTAGAAGTAACTCCGAGGGTTTGATAATAAAAGGGTAATAGGTTCTACCTCATCATCTATTTCCCAAACCCACAAGTTAAGAGATCCTACTCATGCAATGTTTGAGGGTTGAAACTAATGCATAAAAACTGGGTAAAAGGAATATGATCAAAGTGTTACTTGCCTTGCTAACGATCCGCAAAACCTAGAGACTCGTAGTAGCACGCTTCACACTCTGGGAATTCTATCGCAAACAAACAATAGCATACATAAGCACTCAACTAAAAGCATGGATAAAACTCAAATAAGAAGATCTAACTAGAAAGTTCAACTGAAGAACTCCGGTTTGCAAAAAGAATCAAATCAAACGGAGCACTCAAACTACGAACGAAACAAGATCCGTTTACTAATCTGGACTAAAGTCAAATTTTACAGTACCAAAATCTTATTCAAGTTGGTTAAACAGAAAGAGGGCTTCGAGATGAAGATCTAGGCGCTTGTTTCACCTGATTTGGATAAACGAGCAAAAAGATAAACTAAAACGAAGATCAGGGCAGAAATCACGATTGAAAATAATCATGGAAAAACCCTGAAAAAAATGAGACGAGCAGGCTAACGATCGAACATTCGCTGTTTGCGGCTAACTGACGAACAACGTTCGTTAAAATGAACCTACGGACGAATGTCTGCTATTTAACTAAACCAAAAAAACCGAGCCGCAAAAAAACTAGATCTAGGGTTTCGAAAAAAACCGACGGTTTTCCCGAGAAAACCGAGTCGGCAGCGGCGACTACCTCGGCAACGGCGGGATCGGTGGCGGCGGGCGGCGGCAGGGAATGGCGGCGGCGGCGCTAGGGTTTGCGGAGGCGCGGCAGCTGGGCTGGCGGGGCGAGGCCTTGGCCTTTAAAGGGCCGGCCGGGGCGAGGTGTGCGGGACGGACACGACCCGTTAGGTCGGTTTACTTTTTTTCTTAAATAATCCTCACGCGGAAAAACTAATAAAAGAAATACTAAACAGAGTCCAAAAATCCTGAAATAAATTTTGATGATCCTCTAATAATATTGCGGACAAAGTGAACATTTATTTGGGCCTCTAATGCAATTTTGAAAAACACATATTTTTCCTAATTCAAATAAAATAACAATAAAAGTCCAAATAAAATACTTATTGATTTTAATATTTTTCCTCCAATATTTCTTTATTTGGAGAAGTCATTTTATCCCCTCTCTTTTATTTTTCATATTAGAAATATTTGAAGAGAAAAATAATTAAAACCAAATGATCCTCTTTTCAAAATTTGAGAAAAACTCAAATATGATAATAACAAAATTCCCAACTCTCTCCGTGGGTCCTTGAGTTGCTTAGAATTTCTAGGATCAACCAAAATGCAATAAAATATGATATGCAATGATAACCTATGTATAACATTCGAAATTGAAAATTTGGGATGTTACAACAGTGGTGGATGAGCAGTCTACTTGTTTCTAGGGGAGGTGGGAGGGGTAGATGCGGCCACAGAAGCAGATCCGCCGAGGTGGACGCCCCTGGCAGTGAATGGGCTCTGATATGCTAGTGGATGAGCAGTCTAGGGTTTCAAGAGGGAGGGGTAGAAAGCCCGAGGAAGTACAAACGACGTGATGTAAGATGCTCTGGTGCTGTGGAGTTAGTCATTTTTCTGGGAGGGGAGAGGAAATGGGGGTGTCGTGTGGTTGGGGGAACCGGAAGTTACCAAAGCATCCCCGACCTATTAGGTAAGTGAGGGTCGTGTTGTAACTGTTGTTATCCGTGCACCAAGGACAAAAGGGGAATTTTGCATGCTAAAGACTAGGTGGCGGAAATTTTAGAAGGAGGCGGGAGATTTTGCCGCCTGTAGGATCATTGGTATCGAATTGCAACTAATTTTGGGCAGTGCTAGTGGGAAGGTCATGCGAGACTGTGTACACGGGCACGTCAGCAGTTAATAACTGGTGTGAAGTCCATCCCAGAAAAAAAAATAACTCGGGATGATGCACCGATAACTTGGACGTTCACACGGGCGCGGCCAATCGTACGGGTGTACATGCGCGTTCACAAAAAAGGAATCAAATGCTCAGCCCATGTATTTCTCGCGTAATTAGATAATTTAGTGCCATTGGTTATTTACTTTAAAGATAATGCATTGACGTGTTATTGTAGAGGCACACAAAAAGAAATGGATATTGTAGTCCCACAAAAGAAATGGATATTGTAGTCCGCTACTTAAAAGTGTTACCTCATATGATTACATAGCCTCCATTTCATAAATTGCGTACCGGTCGAATTCATATATGAATATTACATATATTACTTCATAATATAACCTTAAATCATCCAAGACTAATGAACATGAATGCAAGACTAACAGTGGTGCATGTACATGATAGCTACATTGGTTGTTTGAAGAAACATCACTATAACTTTGGCATGCACAATTGAAAAGGATTGTTTAGAAAAAAAATGTGATATGTGAATGTCCAATCTTTATAGCATTGAATCAATATTGTATCTTTGGCCACGATACGAAGAACATATTGATTTATGTTCAAACGATGCATCCACGATCGCTAGATAGTGATACGTGAATGAATTGTGCAATCTCTCTCACATGCATACATATCTCATTTCTCCGTGGGCATCGGAATCACACACGCACTCCGTGTATTTCTCTCCCTTCGTCAAGGTTAGAATTCGTCTTTCTACCCCATCCTACAAGTCTCTCACACAGAAACACACACACTCTCTCTGTCGAACACGCCCACCCCTTTAATTCCGCCCACCCACCGCCACTAATGTCTCAAAGTATAATTATGTCTCTCTCACATATGCCTAAGGTTAACTTGAGTCCCGGAACCATATGAATACATACAATGGGATTCCAGCAGAGCACCTTTTGTTTTGAGATTTCTCTCTCTCTCTCTCTCTCACACACACACACGCACACGTTGTTTCTCTCTTCATTTTTTGCCGCACTTGCATGCACACCGCTTGTTTATCTCCGTGATGCTTTAAGTATGCCTCACACACATGCTATCTACCTATCCCTTAATATAGATATGTGTCACACAAACTCCTTCTCCCTATATCTAAGTGTCCTTGCCCCCCCACACACACCCACACCCACACACACTTCCTGACACCAAAGGAGTAGGGTGACACCTCGATCTTGATACTAGTCTATCTACTGGCTTCTCTCTCAAACACAAACACACATGCACACACACTACCCGACACCGAAGGAGTAGGGTGGCACCTCGATCTTTATAGTAATCTATCTACTGGCTTCTCTCTCAAACACACACATACACACACACTCGCTAGTTGTGCCTCTGTGCCTACCGCCCGCACACTCTCGATACGTCTTTCTCTCCCTCCCCCCTCCCCACCCCTGATACGTCTCCAATGTATCTATAATTTATGAAGTATTCATGTTGTTTTATTATCATTCTTGGATGTTTTACAATCATTTTACAGCAACTTTTTATCATTTTTGGGACTAACCTATTGACCCAGTGCCCAATGCCAGTTGCTATTTTTTGCTTGTTTTTTACACATCGCAGGAAATCAATATCAAATGGAGTCCAAACATCGTGAAACTTTTTGGAGATTTTTTATGGACTAGAACACCCAAGATGGGCCAGAGAAGCACCTCGGGGGTGCCCCGAGGGGGGGTACAACCCACCAGGGCGCGCCTGGGGGCCCAGGCGCGCCCAGGTGGGTTGTGCCCACCTCGGTGGCCTCCCGCACCCCCTCTTTACCCTATAAATTCCCAAATATTCCAAAAACCCTCAGGGTAACCCTAGATTAGAAGTTCCACCGCCGCAGGCCTCTATAGCCACTGAAAACCAATCTAGACCCCGTTTCGGCACCCTGCCAGAGGGGGGAATCATCTCCGGTGGCCATCTTCATCATCCCGGTGGCCACCACGATGAGGAGGGAGTAGTCCACCCTCGGGGCTGAGGGTTTGTACCAGTAGCTATGTGTTTAATCTCTCTCTCTCACTCTCTCTCTCTCTCTCTCTCTCGTGTTCATGAGATGTCATGATCTTGATGTATCGTGGGCTTTGCTAATATAGTCAGATCATATGGTGTTTTCCCCTCTCTATCTTGTTGTGATGAATTGAGTTTTGCCCTTTGGGATTTCGTTGCTATCGGGTTGAAACCTTTTATGGATTTGAGAGCACTTGATATATGTCTTGCGTATGAATACTCCTGGTGACAATGGGGTATCATATTGATTCACTTGATATGTGTTTTGGCACTCAACCCGAGGATTCCTGCGGTGACATTGGGGTAATCAACACATAGGGGTTGGTGCACGTTCTTGTCTTTGTTTCTTCGATAGAAATCTTGGGGCACTCTTTGAAGTTCTTTGTGTTGGATTGATTATTATGAATCTAAAATTATTTGGTGTTATTTTAGTACGAACTCTTGGATAGATCGATCGGAAAGAATAGCTTCGAGGTGGTTTCGTACCCTACAAATGATTTCTTCATATGTTCTCTGCTAGATAGGAACTTTGGAGTGATTCTTCGTTGCATGTTGAGGGACGGTTATATGATCCAATTATATTAGCATTATTGAGAGATTGCACTAGTGAAAGTACGGACCCTAGTCCTCATTTTCAAGCATTGCAATACCGTTTTTGTGCATGTTTACTATTTGCTACCTTGCTGTTTTTATTTATTCAGATTATAAAAATATATTTCTACCATCCATATTACTCTTGTATCACCATCTCTTCACCGAACTAGTGCACCTATACAAATTGCCATTGTATTGGGTGTGTTGGGGACACAAGAGATTTCTTGTATTTGGTTGCAGTGTTGTTTGAGAGAGACCATCTTCATCCTATGCCTCCCACGATTGATAAACCTTAGGTCACCCACTTGAGGGAAAATTTCCACTATCCTACAAAACTCTGCGCTTGGAGGCCCAACACAAGTCTACAAGAACAAGTTGCGTAGTAGACATCAGCCCCCACCCCCAACAATGACAGCAGAAGGGTGACAACTCAATCTTGATCTTAATCTGTCAATTGGTTTCTCTCTCAAACACACACACACAACACACACACACATACACACATGCGCGCGTGCTAGTTGTGCCTCTATGCCTTGCTCACACACACTTGATACGTCTTTCTCTCTGTAGCCCCCTCGATATGTAGACTTCTCGCGCGCATAGCTGTAGTGATGTTGACGCTGAACCCAGCGTGCCTTGTTTTTACCGGCGTCATTTGATAGTTTTCACCATGTTTTCTGCTAATTAACAAGGCAACCTTTTCTTTGTTACTACTAGTTAATCTGAGATCAATCGGGGCAGACATAAAATATATCACTTCAACCCAATTATCACAGTAATTATTTTAAAAGAAACTAGCTAGATGCACATCAAGATGCATTTATATGAGTAGTTTATCTTGTGAGAGAAAAGGATTAACAAGGGAAGGCCTTATTTGCAAATGTGGAGAGGGGTGTGGGTATCTTTTTGCAAAATTGCCATAGTTTCCTTCCTATCCATTAGATATAAATCTGACGGCCTATATTGTAGGATGACAGGCACACCATCATCACCAACTCTGTTTTCTACTCCCTCCGTCCCTAAACATTTTTCTTTTTAGATATTAAAACAAGTGACTACATATGAAGCAAACTGAGTGAATCTAAACTCCAAAATATGTCTATGTACACATCCGTATGTGGTAGTCCATTTGAAATCTAAAAAAGACAAATATTTAGGAACAGAGGGAGTATAAGAGTAGACATAGAGATATATCTCCAGCATCGTCCACAACGAAAATGTGTTGGACTGGTTAGCGCTGGATGCTCGCAACGCGATGAACTGACTTCAAATTCTGTGTTTAACTTTAGATTTTTATATTATATATTAGTTAATATATACTTCTTTCGCTATTGTACTGACAGTGCAACCCATAGAGTACTTAGAATACAAGATTAAGGATGGATTTGTTTCTTTTAAACTTTCTGTACGAAGCTGTAGCCACCCTGCATGTCATGTGCACACTGTACATGCAATTAAATTTTTATAGAGGAAGAATCATACATGCAATTAACTCAAATGGATTGGATGTGACTTTATTATTTCCAGCATAAGAGCATCTGCAATGGCAGCCGGAAAATTTCCTCCCGCTTCCTTTCGCGGTGGATGACATCCAACGCCAGCGGCATACATTTTCACAACTCTAACCAACCAGAGGAAATTCGTGCAAACACGGACATATTTCATATAAGCATGAATTATTTCGTGTAAAAAAGCCAGATCTTCATATAAACATGATGGTTTTCATTATATTCACTACAAAAAAACACACTTCCGTGATGATACGTGTTTGTCACAGTAGGTCACGTTTTCTGTCATGCATGTACATCCATGACAAATTTATGACAGAATGAAGATAGTTTCTACCTCTTGAGCACTATGTTGGTTTTCCCTTGAAGAGGAAAGGGTGATGCAGCAAAGTAGCGTAAGTATTTCCCTCAGTTTTTGAGAACCAAGGTATCAATCCAGTAGGAGGCCGCGCACGAGTCCCTCACACCTACACAAACAAATAAATCCTCGCAACCAACGTGATAAGGGGTTTTCAATCCCTACACGGTCACTTATGAGAGTGAGATCTGATAGATATGATAGGATAATATTTTTGGTATTTTTATGATAAAGAGAAATAAAAGATGCAAAGTAAAATAAATGGCAAAGGAAATAACTAAGTATTGGAAGATTAATATGATCGAAG
Organism: Triticum urartu; assembly: GCF_056163025.1. Lineage (NCBI taxonomy): Eukaryota > Viridiplantae > Streptophyta > Magnoliopsida > Poales > Poaceae > Triticum > Triticum urartu. The sequence goes on from NC_141877.1 coordinate 277,108,531, forward strand.
ATAGACCCGGGGGCCATAGGTTTCTCGAGTGGCTTCTCTCAAAAGCATAAGTATTTACAGTGGGTGAACAAATTACTGTTGAGCAATTGACAAAATTGAGCATAGTTATGAGAATATCTAGGTATGATCATGTATATAGGCATCACGTCCGAGACAAGTAGACCGACTCCTACCTGGATCTACTACTATTACTCCACACATCGACTGCTATCCAGCATGCATCTAGAGTATTAAGTCAAGAGAACAGAGTAACGCTTTAAGCAAGATGACATGATGTAGAGGGATAAACTCATGCAATATGATATAAACCCCATCTTGTTATCCTCGATGGCAACAATACAATACGTGCCTTGCTGCCCCTATTGTCACTGGGAAAGGACACCGCAAAATCGAACCCAAAGCTAAGCACTTCTCCCATTGCAAGAAAGATCAATCTAGTATGCCAAACCAAACTGATAATTCGAAGAGACTTGCAAAGATAACCAATCATACATAAAAGAATTCAGAGAAGATTCAGATATTGTTCATAGATAAACTTGATCATAAACCCACAATTCATCGGTCTCAACAAACACACCGCAAAAGAAGATTACATCGAATAGATCTCCACAAGAGAGGGGCAGAACTTTGTATTGAGATCCAAAAAGAGAGAAGAAGCCATCTAGCTAATAACTATGGACCCGTAGGTCTGAAGTAAACTACTCACACTTCATCGGGGGGGGGGGGGGCTATGGTGTTGATGTAGAAGCCCTCCATGATCGATACCCCCTCCGGCGGAGCTACGGAAAAGGCCCCAAGATAGGATCTCATGGATACAGAAAGTTATGATGGTGGAATTAGGGTTTTGGCTCTGTATCTGGTAGTTTGGGGGTACGTAGGTATATATAGGAGGAAGGAGTACGTCGGTGGAGCAACAGGGGGCCCACGAGGGTGGAGGGCGTGCTTGGGGAGGGGGGGGGGTAGGCGCGCCCCCTACCTCGTGCCTTCCTCATTGATTGCTTGACGTAGGGTCCAAGTCCTCTGGATCATGTTCGTTCTGAAAATCATGTTCCCCAAGGTTTCATTCCGTTTGGACTCCGTTTGATATTCTTTTCTACGAAACCCTAAAATAGGCAAAAAACAACAATTCTGGGCTGGACCTCCGGTTAATAGGTTAGTCCAAAAAATAATATAAAAGTGTATAATAAATCCCAATAATGTCCAAAACAGAATATAATATAGCATGGAACAATAAAAAATTATAGATATGTTGGAGACGTATCAATAGTCATACTTGTGCTGTCGTAGAAATGTTCCATGACATTACCAAAATTTTTTTTTAGTGAAATTTGAGAAGAGAAGAGTCAAAACTCTACGTCAGGATGCCTTACCAGAGCGATGAGGAGACTGGGAAGTAAAAAGAATTCCTAAGCTCTCCGATATACAATTCCTAAGGACTCAAAACATTTTTCTAGACACAACTCGGCTGCTAAAAGCGATCAAGCAATGGGGCTCCTAAGGTCGGGGAAGGCTCTGATACCAACTTGTAACGCCCTCGATGCGGCTATAGCTCCCACGTGTCGAGGCACAACTTAGAGACATAACCGCATTGAAAGCAATGTCGCAAGTCAGGCAATCATTACAACATCCCATGTAATACATAATAAAAGGGGGAGATAACATAGTTGGCTTACACTCGCCACGTCACATCAGAGTACATAAATAACATTCATCATACAAATCACTCATGGCCCGACTACGGCGCCAAAATAGAAAAGACCCCCAACATGCGACAAGGCCCTGAATCGATAACCCCAACTAGGCACCACTACTGATCGTCGGGAAAGGAAACATAATAATGCTGAGAGTCCTCGTCGAACTCCCACTTGAGCTCGTACTCGTCACCTGGAGCAGAATCACCTGGACCTGCATCTGGAATTATAGTATCTGTGAGCCACGGGGACTCAGCAATCTCACACCCACGCTATCAAGACTATTTAAGCTTATAGGACAGGATAAGGCAAGTATGTGGAGCTGCAGCAAGCGACTAGCATATGTGGTGGCTAACTTATCCGCAAAAGAGAGCGAGAAGAGGAGGCAAGGCGCGAGCGAGAAACTAGAGGAACAACCTGCGCAAGCATAACTCCAACACCGTGTCCACTTCCCGGACTCCGCCGAGAAGAGGCCATCACGGCAACACACGCAGTTGATTCGTTATAATTAATTAAGGTTTAAGTTATCTACAACCGGACATTAACAAATTCCCATCTGCCCATAACCGCGGGCACGGCTTTCGAAAGTTCAATCCCTGCAGGGGAGTCCCAACTTAGCCCATGACAAGCTCTCACGGTCAACGAAGGAAAAGACCTCCTCCCAAGACGTTCCGATCAGACTCGGTATCTCGGTAACTCAAGACACTTCGACAGGTTAAAACAAGACCAGCAACACCGCCCGAATGTGCCGACAAATCCCGATAGGAGCTGCACATATCTCTTTCTCAGGGCACACTCAGATTGTCCTAGGTACGGGTAGGCCAGCCCAGAGTTGCCCCTGGTGGCCACCGGTAGCTGACAGGTGGACCAACACTCAGAGGAGCACTGGCCCGGGGGGGGGGGGGGTTAAAATAAGATGACCCTTGAGTCTGCAGAACCCAAGGGAAAGAAAAGGCTAGGTGGCAAATGGTAAAACCAAGGTTGGGCATTGCTGGAAAAGCTTTAATCAAGGCGAAATATCAAGGGGTTCCCATTATAACCCAACCGCGTAAGGAACGCAAAATCCGGGAACATAACACCGATATGACGGAAACTAGGGCGGCAAGAGTGGAACAAAACACTAGGCGAGAGGCCGAGCCTTCCACCCTTTACCAAGTATATAGATGCATTAAGATATCATAGCAATATAGTGATATCCCAACAAGCAAAATAAAAGATGTTCCAATAGGAACGGCTCCAATCTTCACCTGCAACTAGCAACGCTATAAGAGGGGCTGAGCAAAGCGGTAACATAGCCAATCAACGGTTTGCTAGGACAATGGTAGGTTAGAGGTTCAATCATGCAATTGGGAGGCTGACAAGCAAGTGGTAGGCATCGTAGCAGTGGCAAAGCAAAAGAGCGAGCAAACTAGCATAGCAAAGATAGTAGTGATTTCGAGGGTATGATCATCTTGCCTGCACAGTTGTCAGAGTTGACTGGATCCTCACAAGCAAACTCAACGGGCTCCTCGGTAGCGAACTCGTCTCCCGGCTCTACCCAACAATACAAACAAGCAACAAGGATACAATCAACCACGTGCAAGACCAAGCAATATGAGGAAATGATGATATGCTATGCGGGATGCGATGCGGGATGCAAAATGCAAGATATGACAGGAAATGCATGAACCCGGCCTCAACTTGGAAAACCAAGTGTGTCACTGGATAGAGGGGATGAAATCGCTTGAAAACGATATAAAGATCATTGGAATCGGAGTTACGGTTTGGAAATGGCAAGCGTTTTAAGATATGGCACCGGTCTGCGATTTACAGCAAGTAGGCATCTAAATGCAACGAAATGAACATGCTACAGCCACCAAACATGAAAACAAAATACATGGCAGTGATGTACACAAGATGGTTAATAAAACACTAGCACTGAGCCATAGGAAAATTCATCCATTAAGAGGTTCAAACAAGCATGGCAAAAATGAATATGCAAAACAGATTCCAGACTTAGTGAAATTAACACTAGCCTGAAATTTCAGATCACGAAGCCCTCTTCGGAGCAGCAAAACAACATGATAGATAACCTGAACATGACAAGTAAGAACATGGCATGGAGTTACTCAACAAGCTTAACAAAAGACCCAAAGTGACCTGGGGTCAAAAGGGTTCACAAAATACTCTACCGAGCTCACGAACATAGCTCGAACACAATCAGTTTTCAGACTTAGTGAAAACTGAGACATGCTGAAATTATAGCTCACGAAGGCATGTAAATGAGCTCGATGCACTCACTACGGTGCAAGTCATGGCAAGGTAAGCATATAACCATAAAGAAGACACAATATTCTAGCTACACATGGCAAGAACAAAGGCATAGCATGCATGGAACACTAACGGTAGCATCGGCAAAATCGCAAACAAGTTGACGATCTGCCCAGATTAACAACGAAGCAAAAGTTGAGCTCGATTGAGTCAACCTAGAGCACTCCACATATGCAAACAAAGACATGGATGGATAGAGCATAACATAAATATCAAAACTCCCTTACTGATCATCCTCAAAAGAGGCACGGATCACTAGGAAACAAGCTGGACATATAGCATCACGAACTAAAATATCCCAGACTTAGTGAAAATCACTAAGTCCCTGAAATCAGCAATCTCAGGTACCTCTCTTCGCAAGCTTGCACAAGACAACACACACATCCTAAAAATGCATGGGTGGCACCTCTGGAAAGAAGACAAAATGCTTAACAATCCATCCCAAAGGGGCACAGGCATATCATGCACGGATTAAACATGGCAAAAATGACAAAAGTGCATGATGAACTAACGGATCTGCAATTTAACTCACGAAGCCTCCTTCTAACAGCATTTAGGGCATCAAGATGAGATCAAATGCAAATGATGCAATGGAATGAAATGATGTACATGTCGAGGCGAAGATTTTGACATATTATATGCCCAAAACGGAGCTACGGATGCAAAGTTACGGGTAGTCAAAGATTGCACAAAAATTAAGGGGGGGAGAGGAAAAAGTCAACCCTCAGTTTTAGATCTCAGATCTAGGGTTTCGGGCACTGTTCACGGCGGCACTGTAGCAGCTCGGCGCCGGAGTTCGCGCTCGCCGGAGAAAGACGCCGGAGGAGAGGAGGGGCTCGCCGGCCGGGGCGGCGGCAGCGGTCGGCGGCGCCGGCGGGGGCGGCGGCGGCGGCGCGGCGAAGAGGCGGCGGGGCCCGAGGCGGGGCCGGGCGAGGCGGCGGGCGGCGATGGCGGCGGTGGTAGCTCCGGCCACCGGAGCTACGGGCGGCGGCGGAGGCCGGTGGCCTCGGGCGGCAGCGGTCGGTGGCGGCGGCCACCTCTGGCCCGGGAGGAGGAGGAAGGGGGCCGGCGCGCGGGCCAGGCGGGCCCGGCGGCGGCGATGTGGGCGCGGCCCACGTGGCGCGCGCGGACTGGACGGGAGGCGGCGGCGGCGGACGTTGTCCGGCCGGGGCGGACACGTCCGTCGGCGCGGTGGAGCTGTTTTTTTTTTTAAAAAAACGAGGAGGACGGGGAGGAAGACGAGATCTGAAATGGGGGGTGTATATATAGGCATAGAGGGAGCTAGGAGAGTCCAAATGAGGTGCGGTTTTTGCCCACGCGATCGTGATCGAACGCTCTAGGACATGGAGAAGAGTTTAGTGGGTTTTGGGCCAAATTTGGGGGGTGTTGGGCTGCAACACACACGAGGCCTTTTCGGTCCCTCGGTTAACCGTTGGAATATCAAACGAAGTCCAAATGACCCGAAACTTGACAGGCGGTCTACCGGTAGTAAACCAAGGCCGCATGACAAGTCTCGGTCCAATCCGGAAATGTTTAATCCCACACACGAAAAAAAGCTAGAAATGGCCACCGGAGGAGAACGAAGCATCGGAATGCAAAACGGACAACGGGGAAAATGCTCGAATGCATGAGATGAACATGTATGCAAATGCAATGCACGAGATGACATGATAAGAGATGCATGGAAAAGAAAAACCCACACAGAGACAAGGACCCGAACCCGAGAAATAAATATAACTTAACACCGGAAAGGGCAAGAGTTGGATACAAATAGGGAAAGTTACATCCGGGGTGTTACAACACTCCACCACTACGAAAGGATCTCGTCCCGAGATCTAGGACTGAAAGAACTCCGGGTACTCAGAACGGAGGTAATCCTCGCGTTCCCATGTAGCTTCACGGTCGGAATGGTGAGACCACTTGACTTTGAGAAATTTGATTGACTTGTTGCGAGTCTTGCGTTCAGTCTCTTCAAGAATAGCAATTGGGTGCTCACGATAGGAGAGATCTTCTTGGAGCTCAATGTCCTCGAAGTTGATGGTGCGGTCAGGAGTCTTGAAGCACTTTCGAAGCTGAGAGACGTGGAACACATCATGAACATTGGCAAAGTTTGAAGGAAGCTCGAGCTGATAGGCGAGGTCGCCTCTCTTGCTAGCAATCTTGAAAGGTCCCACGTATCTAGGGGCAAGCTTCCCTTTGATACCGAAGCGACGAGTACCTTTCATAGGAGAGACGCGGAGGTAAACATGATCTCCGATCTCGAAAGCCAAATCACGGTGCTTACTATCATAATAGCTCTTCTGGCGGGATTGGGCTGCTTTGAGGTTATCACGAATGACTTTGCACATTTCTTCTGCTTCTGTGATTAAGTCATTACCCAGCAGCTGACGTTCACCGGTTTTAGACCAGTTGAGAGGGGTACGGCACTTCCTGCCATACAGAATTTCAAAGGGGGCCTTGCCCGAACTTGCTTGAAAACTGTTGTTATAGGAGAATTCAGCATAAGGAAGACAATCCTCCCACTTCATGCCAAAGGAGATCACACAAGCCCTGAGCATATCTTCAAGAATCTGGTTGACACGCTCGACTTGACCGCTCGTTTGAGGATGGAAAGCTGTGCTGAAGCGGATGTTGGTGCCCATGGCCTTCTGAAAAGAATCCCAAAACTTGGAGGTAAAGATGCTGCCACGGTCTGAAGAGATCACTTGAGGAATACCGTGCAGAGAGACAATGCGAGAGGTATAGAGTTCCGCCAATTGAGCTGCAGTGATCGACTCTTTGATAGGCAGAAAGTGAGCCACTTTGGTGAGCTTGTCGATGACAACAAATATAGCATCATTGCCACGCTTGGACTTTGGAAACCCAGTCACGAAGTCCATTTCAATGTGGTCAAACTTCCATTCTGGAATGGCAAGAGGTTGGAGGAGACCAGCTGGCCTTTGGTGTTCTGCCTTCACTCTTCTGCAGACATCACATTCATTCACGAATTGAGCGATCTCGCGCTTCATTCGAGTCCACCAATAAGCTTGCTTGAGATCCTGATACATCTTCGTACTACCAGGGTGGATGGAGAGGAGAGAATTGTGAGCCTCGTTCATGATCACTTTACGAAGTTCACCTTTGGGCACAACAATACGACCGTCGAAGAAGAGAGTGTCCTTATTATCAAGTCGGTAGCACTTGTACTTGGACTGACTCTTGGCAATCCCAATCTTCACCTTTTTCACCATAGCATCAAGAAGCTGTGCTTGGCGAATCTGGTCTTCCAAGGTAGGAGAGACTTGAAGGTTGGCGAGGAAACCTTGAGGAACAACTTGCAGATTCAGTTTGCGGAAAGCTTCACAAAGCTCGGGTTGATAAGGCTTGAGAATCAGACTGTTGCAATAGGCCTTTCTGCTCAAAGCGTCAGCAATCACATTGGCCTTGCCTGGAGTATACTCAATACTCGGATTATACTCTTGAATCATTTCGACCCATCGAGTTTGCCTTAGGTTGAGATTAGGCTGAGTGAAGATGTACTTGAGACTCTTGTGATCAGTGAAAATGTCCACTTTTCTTCCCAATAGAAGATGTCTCCAAGTCAAAAGAGCATGCACAACTGCCGCCAACTCGAGATCATGAGTGGGGTAGTTCTTCTCATTAGGCTTCAACTGGCGAGATGTATAAGCAACAACTTTCTTCTCTTGCATCAAAACTGCACCGAGACCTTGGAGAGAGGCATCACAAAAGACCTCGTATGGCTTGGATTCATCAGGCGGAGTCAGAAGAGCAGTGATCAACTTCTCTTTCAAAGTGTTGAAAGCCATATCACACTCCGGAGACCAAAGGTACTTGACGTGCTTCTGAAGAAGATTCGAGAGAGGCTTGGCGATCTTAGAAAAGTTTTCAACGAATCTTCGGCAATAGCTTGCGAGACCGAGAAAACTGCGGAGTTGCTTCACGTTCTGAGGAGGTTCCCAATTCACAATTGCAGACACCTTCTCAGGATTCACGGAAATGCCCTTGGCAGAGATGATATGACCAAGATAAAGAACCTCATCGAGCCAAAATTCACACTTGGAGAACTTGGCGTAGAACTGATGTTCCCTGAGCTTATCAAGAACCAAACGCAAGTGCTTGGCATGATCTTCCTTGTTCTTCGAGAAAACCAGAATGTCATCGAGATAGACCAAAACAAAGTCATTGGTGTAGGCGTTGAAGATGAAGTTCATCATGCGAGAGAACGTCGGAGGAGCATTGGCGAGGCCAAAAGACATGACAGTGTATTCATATGAACCAAAGCTTGTTCTGAATGCTGTCTTGGGAATATCTTCTTCACGAATGCGAATCTGGTGATAACCCATACGGAGATCAAGCTTGGAGAATACTTGAGCACCCTTGAGTTGTTCGAACAGCTCATTGATGTTGGGAAGTGGGTATTTGTTCTTGACGGTCTTCTTATTCACTGGACGGTAATCAACACAAAGTCGGCTCGAACCATCCTTCTTCTTCACAAAAAGAACACCACAACCCCACGGAGAAGTACTAGGCCGGATGAGACCCAATCTTTCTTGCTCATCGAGTTGTTTCTTCAACTCCTTCAACTCTTCGGGGCCGAGCTTGTAGGGACGTTTGCACACAGGTTCCGTACCGGGCTCAAGTTCAATAACAAATTCAACCGGCCGGTTTGGAGGCATCCCTGGGAGTTCTTCTGGAAAAACGTCTTGATACTCACAAACAACCGGAATCTGCGAAATAGCATCCAATTCACCCTTCTCATTGAGAGAAAACAACCGGATGGTATTATCCCGAGCGGCAAAGACAATGACATCCTCAGACGAAAGAGTCAGTTGAATCTGCCTGGCTGCACAATCAAGCTGAGCTTTATGCTTAGAGAGCCAGTCCATCCCGAGAATAAGATCAATATCCGAGTCACCGAGAACCGTAGGAGAAGCAAGAAACTTGAACTCGCCCATCGTGATAGAAACATCTGGAACGATGGAGTTAGCCTGCATGCGCTTGCCGGGAGAGACAACTGCTAAAGGACTAGGCAAAACTTGTGAAACCAATTCATGCCTATTTGTAAACGGTCTCGAGATGAAGCAATGCGATGCACCAGTGTCAAAAAGAACTTTTGCAGGAATATCATTAACAGGAAGGTTACCCATGATCACATCTGACGAGTCCTCTGCCTGAGCTGCATTCATCAAATTGACCTTGGCGTGCTTAGGGTTATGCTTGACCACAGCTGTACTTGCCGATCTCACAGGAGGAGGAGGAGGAAGACGCCTCTGGTTGAAACACTTGTTGGCATAGTGACCCTTCTGTTGGCACTTGTTGCACGTGACCTCTGAAAGCGGACGGTGATACGGAGCACTCGATCTTGGAGCTTGAGACAAAGTCTTGTTCTGAAAGCCTGGGTTGGGTGGGTGGGAAGAACCACTGCCACCTTTGCTCTTCTGCTGATACGGCTGACGGAACGGAGGAGGAGGAAGCCAAAACTTCTGCTGCTTAGCCACTTGAGTAGAGGAAGACGGAGTAACATCTCTGACTCGCTTCCTGGAAGCATCACACCTCAACTGAGCAGCCTCTTGCTTCAGTGCCATGTTGTAGAACTCATCGTATCTCAAGGGCTCAAAGAGAACAAGAGCGAGCTGAATTTCCTCACGAAGACCACCCCTGAACTGATATATCATGCTCTTCTCATCAGGCACATCCTGCTTGGCAAAGCGGGCAAGTTTCTGGAACAATTTGTTGTAGTCATAGACAGACAAAGAGCCTTGCTTCAGATTGCGGAATTCCTCACGCTTGCTTTCAACCACGCTCTGCGGAATGTGATGAGCGCGGAAATCTTGACGGAAATCATCCCAAGTGATCAAACGTCCACCTCTGGAATCCTTGTACTGCTGGAACCACTCTGCAGCCTGATCTTTGAGTTGGAAGGAAGCGAACTTGACAAAGTCCTCAGGCCTGACGTTGCTGCACTCGAAATGCTTACACAGATCCACAAGCCAATCGTCAGCATCGGTTGCCTCAACACAATTGCTGAAAGTCTTTGGCCCGTTAGCAAGGAACTGGTTGAGTGTAGCAAAGTGACTCTGATTGCTGCCTTGATTCCCTTGACTGCCTTGATTGCGCTCTTGGAGAATTTGCATGATCAGCTGAGTATTTGCATTAGTTGCGGCCATCACAGCTTGCCATGCCTCTGGAGGAGGTGGAGGTGGTGGCGGATCAGGATTCGGAGTCGTGCGCGTTGGAGGAGCCATCCTGAAGATGTTGACCACCATTAGCACATGACAGATAAATATTGAAGCTGAATCCAACGGAATGAAAAAATTGCAACATATAATCTTCACATCCGAACAAAATGAACGAATGCATTTCTCTTGAAGTGGTCACATATTCCTAAACTGCGAAGCCACGAGAATCAGGTAGAAGGGGTACAACAACGAGGAATGGAATCAACATATGACGTCGAAGCAAAACGAATGCCACAACTCGAAATAAAACCAAGGGTTGGCTTGCGGAATAAGCCGGAACAAATACATGATAGAAATTTCGTCCGAAGTTTTCGTGGTGGGACCTACACGGGCTCGATCGTACAGCACCATCATGTACAAGGCAGTGCACATGACATACGAAGCGTCCCCGAGTCAGCATAGCCAAGGACTCTTTAAGACACAACGAGACCACTGTAAAATCGACCGTGAATAGGCGAACCACTAGACGTCGAACCCCAATTTCATATCATACATCTGTCGAAAAGATATCCTAAGGCTACTTGAATTCCCACCTATGAAATTTCCGAAATTTTCCCGGTTATGCAATCAGGTGTTGGGGATACAGGGGAAGCATAATATCTCACCCAAGCTAGCAAATCCTACATCCAGCTGTATCCATCCTTCAACACATAACCAAGAAACCTTCGGAAACCATCTATCTCAACCTTCGAAAAGCATCCGTTATACAAGTTATGGCGATACTCCCGAACTCCCGCCCCAGTACTGGGTGGCGTCGAGGTTATCTCACCAACGAACTGCATAAAAGAGTTTTTCGATGTCGCGCACAAATCTCAAGTATACCAGAATTGCAACGATAAAATTGTGACGACAACACCTCGGAGCTCAACTCCCCGGGACACTGCCACAACCCCTAAAGATAGGAGGCACCAAGAACAATGTTCTCGTCACAAAACCATCGGAACAAAACCAAGATACTCGCGTGATCCTAAAAATTTTTTTTAGTGAAATTTGAGAAGAGAAGAGTCAAAACTCTACGTCAGGATGCCTTACCAGAGCGATGAGGAGACTGGGAAGTAAAAAGAATTCCTAAGCTCTCCGATATACAATTCCTAAGGACTCAAAACATTTTTCTAGACACAACTCGGCTGCTAAAAGCGATCAAGCAATGGGGCTCCTAAGGTCGGGGAAGGCTCTGATACCAACTTGTAACGCCCTCGATGCGGCTATAGCTCCCACGTGTCGAGGCACAACTTAGAGACACAACCGCATTGAAAGCAATGTCGCAAGTCAGGCAATCATTACAACATCCCATGTAATACATAATAAAAGGGGGAGATAACATAGTTGGCTTACACTCGCCACGTCACATCAGAGTACATAAATAACATTCATCATACAAATCACTCATGGCCCGACTACGGCGCCAAAATAGAAAAGACCCCCAACATGCGACAAGGCCCTGAATCGATAACCCCAACTAGGCACCACTACTGATCGTCGGGAAAGGAAACATAATAACGCTGAGAGTCCTCGTCGAACTCCCACTTGAGCTCGTACTCGTCACCTGGAGCAGAATCACCTGGACCTGCATCTGGAATTATAGTATCTGTGAGCCACGGGGACTCAGCAATCTCACACCCACGCTATCAAGACTATTTAAGCTTATAGGACAGGATAAGGCAAGTATGTGGAGCTGCAGCAAGCGACTAGCATATGTGGTGGCTAACTTATCCGCAAAAGAGAGCGAGAAGAGGAGGCAAGGCGCGAGCGAGAAACTAGAGGAACAACCTGCGCAAGCATAACTCCAACACCGTGTCCACTTCCCGGACTCCGCCGAGAAGAGGCCATCACGGCAACACACGCAGTTGATTCGTTATAATTAATTAAGGTTTAAGTTATCTACAACCGGACATTAACAAATTCCCATCTGCCCATAACCGCGGGCACGGCTTTCGAAAGTTTAATCCCTGCAGGGGAGTCCCAACTTAGCCCATGACAAGCTCTCACGGTCAACGAAGGAAAAGACCTCCTCCCAAGACGTTCCGATCAGACTCGGTATCTCGGTAACTCAAGACACTTCGACAGGTTAAAACAAGACCAGCAACACCGCCCGAATGTGCCGACAAATCCCGATAGGAGCTGCACATATCTCTTTCTCAGGGCACACTCAGATTGTCCTAGGTACGGGTAGGCCAGCCCAGAGTTGCCCCTGGTGGCCACCGGTAGCTGACAGGTGGACCAACACTCAGAGGAGCACTGGCCCGGGGGGGGGGGGGGGGTTAAAATAAGATGACCCTTGAGTCTGCAGAACCCAAGGGAAAGAAAAGGCTAGGTGGAAAATGGTAAAACCAAGGTTGGGCATTGCTGGAAAAGCTTTAATCAAGGCGAAATATCAAGGGGTTCCCATTATAACCCAACCGCGTAAGGAACGCAAAATCCGGGAACATAACACCGATATGACGGAAACTAGGGCGGCAAGAGTGGAACAAAACACTAGGCGAGAGGCCGAGCCTTCCACCCTTTACCAAGTATATAGATGCATTAAGATATCATAGCAATATAGTGATATCCCAACAAGCAAAATAAAAGATGTTCCAATAGGAACGGCTCCAATCTTCACCTGCAACTAGCAACGCTATAAGAGGGGCTGAGCAAAGCGGTAACATAGCCAATCAACGGTTTGCTAGGACAATGGTAGGTTAGAGGTTCAATCATGCAATTGGGAGGCTGACAAGCAAGTGGTAGGCATCGTAGCAGTGGCAAAGCAAAAGAGCGAGCAAACTAGCATAGCAAAGATAGTAGTGATTTCGAGGGTATGATCATCTTGCCTGCACAGTTGTCAGAGTTGACTGGATCCTCACAAGCAAACTCAACGGGCTCCTCGGTAGCGAACTCGTCTCCCGGCTCTACCCAACAATACAAACAAGCAACAAGGATACAATCAACCACGTGCAAGACCAAGCAATATGAGGAAATGATGATATGCTATGCGGGATGCGATGCGGGATGCAAAATGCAAGATATGACAGGAAATGCATGAACCCGGCCTCAACTTGGAAAACCAAGTGTGTCACTGGATAGAGGGGATGAAATCGCTTGAAAACGATATAAAGATCATTGGAATCGGAGTTACGGTTTGGAAATGGCAAGCGTTTTAAGATATGGCACCGGTCTGCGATTTACAGCAAGTAGGCATCTAAATGCAACGAAATGAACATGCTACAGCCACCAAACATGAAAACAAAATACATGGCAGTGATGTACACAAGATGGTTAATAAAACACTAGCACTGAGCCATAGGAAAATTCATCCATTAAGAGGTTCAAACAAGCATGGCAAAAATGAATATGCAAAACAGATTCCAGACTTAGTGAAATTAACACTAGCCTGAAATTTCAGATCACGAAGCCCTCTTCGGAGCAGCAAAACAACATGATAGATAACCTGAACATGACAAGTAAGAACATGGCATGGAGTTACTCAACAAGCTTAACAAAAGACCCAAAGTGACCTGGGGTCAAAAGGGTTCACAAAATACTCTACCGAGCTCACGAACATAGCTCGAACACAATCAGTTTTCAGACTTAGTGAAAACTGAGACATGCTGAAATTATAGCTCACGAAGGCATGTAAATGAGCTCGATGCACTCACTACGGTGCAAGTCATGGCAAGGTAAGCATATAACCATAAAGAAGACACAATATTCTAGCTACACATGGCAAGAACAAAGGCATAGCATGCATGGAACACTAACGGTAGCATCGGCAAAATCGCAAACAAGTTGACGATCTGCCCAGATTAACAACGAAGCAAAAGTTGAGCTCGATTGAGTCAACCTAGAGCACTCCACATATGCAAAAAAAGACATGGATGGATAGAGCATAACATAAATATCAAAACTCCCTTACTGATCATCCTCAAAAGAGGCACGGATCACTAGGAAACAAGTTGGACATATAGCATCACGAACTAAAATATCCCAGACTTAGTGAAAATCACTAAGTCCCTGAAATCAGCAATCTCAGGTACCTCTCTTCGCAAGCTTGCACAAGACAACACACACATCCTAAAAATGCATGGGTGGCACCTCTGGAAAGAAGACAAAATGCTTAACAATCCATCCCAAAGGGGCACAGGCATATCATGCACGGATTAAACATGGCAAAAATGACAAAAGTGCATGATGAACTAACGGATCTGCAATTTAACTCACGAAGCCTCCTTCTAACAGCATTTAGGGCATCAAGATGAGATCAAATGCAAATGATGCAATGGAATGAAATGATGTACATGTCGAGACGAAGATTTTGACATATTATATGCCCAAAACGGAGCTACGGATGCAAAGTTACGGGTAGTCAAAGATTGCACAAAAATTAAGGGGGGGAGAGGAAAAAGTCAACCCTCAGTTTTAGATCTCAGATCTAGGGTTTCGGGCACTGTTCACGGCGGCACTGTAGCAGCTCGGCGCCGGAGTTCGCGCTCGCCGGAGAAAGACGCCGGAGGAGAGGAGGGGCTCGCCGGCCGGGGCGGCGGCAGCGGTCGGCGGCGCCGGCGGGGGCGGCGGCGGCGGCGCGGCGAAGAGGCGGCGGGGCCCGAGGCGGGGCCGGGCGAGGCGGCGGGCGGCGATGGCGGCGGTGGTAGCTCCGGCCACCGGAGCTACGGGCGGCGGCGGAGGCCGGTGGCCTCGGGCGGCAGCGGTCGGTGGCGGCGGCCACCTCTGGCCCGGGAGGAGGAGGAAGGGGGCCGGCGCGCGGGCCAGGCGGGCCCGGCGGCGGCGATGTGGGCGCGGCCCACGTGGCGCGCGCGGACTGGACGGGAGGCGGCGGCGGCGGACGTTGTCCGGCCGGGGCGGACACGTCCGTCGGCGCGGTGGAGCTGTTTTTTTTTTAAAAAACGACGAGGACGGGGAGGAAGACGAGATCTGAAATGGGGGGGTGTATATATAGGCATAGAGGGAGCTAGGAGAGTCCAAATGAGGTGCGGTTTTTGCCCACGCGATCGTGATCGAACGCTCTAGGACATGGAGAAGAGTTTAGTGGGTTTTGGGCCAAATTTGGGGGGTGTTGGGCTGCAACACACACGAGGCCTTTTCGGTCCCTCGGTTAACCGTTGGAATATCAAACGAAGTCCAAATGACCCGAAACTTGACAGGCGGTCTACCGGTAGTAAACCAAGGCCGCATGACAAGTCTCGGTCCAATCCGGAAATGTTTAATCCCCACACACGAAAGAAAGCTAGAAATGGCCACCGGAGGAGAACGAAGCATCGGAATGCAAAACGGACAACGGGGAAAATGCTCGAATGCATGAGATGAACATGTATGCAAATGCAATGCACGAGATGACATGATAAGAGATGCATGGAAAAGAAAAACCCACACAGAGACAAGGACCCGAACCCGAGAAATAAATATAACTTAACACCGGAAAGGGCAAGAGTTGGATACAAATAGGGAAAGTTACATCTGGGGTGTTACAACACTCCACCACTACGAAAGGATCTCGTCCCGAGATCTAGGACTGAAAGAACTCCGGGTACTCAGAACGGAGGTAATCCTCGCGTTCCCATGTAGCTTCACGGTCGGAATGGTGAGACCACTTGACTTTGAGAAATTTGATTGACTTGTTGCGAGTCTTGCGTTCAGTCTCTTCAAGAATAGCAATTGGGTGCTCACGATAGGAGAGATCTTCTTGGAGCTCAATGTCCTCGAAGTTGACGGTGCGGTCAGGAGTCTTGAAGCACTTTCGAAGCTGAGAGACGTGGAACACATCATGAACATTGGCAAAGTTTGAAGGAAGCTCGAGCTGATAGGCGAGGTCGCCTCTCTTGCTAGCAATCTTGAAAGGTCCCACGTATCTAGGGGCAAGCTTCCCTTAGATACCGAAGCGACGAGTACCTTCCATAGGAGAGACGCGGAGGTAAACATGATCTCCGATCTCGAAAGCCAAATCACGGTGCTTACTATCATAATAGCTCTTCTGGCGGGATTGGGCTGCTTTGAGGTTATCACGAATGACTTTGCACATTTCTTCTGCTTCTGTGATTAAGTCATTACCCAGCAGCTGACGTTCACCGGTTTCAGACCAGTTGAGAGGGGTACGGCACTTCCTGCCATACAGAATTTCAAAGGGGGCCTTGCCCGAACTTGCTTGAAAACTGTTGTTATAGGAGAATTCAGCATAAGGAAGACAATCCTCCCACTTCATGCCAAAGGAGATCACACAAGCCCTGAGCATATCTTCAAGAATCTGGTTGACACGCTCGACTTGACCGCTCGTTTGAGGATGGAAAGCTGTGCTGAAGCGGATGTTGGTGCCCATGGCCTTCTGAAAAGAATCCCAAAACTTGGAGGTAAAGATGCTGCCACGGTCTGAAGAGATCACTTGAGGAATACCGTGCAGAGAGACAATGCGAGAGGTATAGAGTTCCGCCAATTGAGCTGCAGTGATCGACTCTTTGATAGGCAGAAAGTGAGCCACTTTGGTGAGCTTGTCGATGACAACAAATATAGCATCATTGCCACGCTTGGACTTTGGAAACCCAGTCACGAAGTCCATTTCAATGTGGTCAAACTTCCATTCTGGAATGGCAAGAGGTTGGAGGAGACCAGCTGGCCTTTGGTGTTCTGCCTTCACTCTTCTGCAGACATCACATTCATTCACGAATTGAGCGATCTCGCGCTTCATTCGAGTCCACCAATAAGCTTGCTTGAGATCCTGATACATCTTCGTACTACCAGGGTGGATGGAGAGGAGAGAATTGTGAGCCTCGTTCATGATCACTTTACGAAGTTCACCTTTGGGCACAACAATACGACCGTCGAAGAAGAGAGTGTCCTTATTATCAAGTCGGTAGCACTTGTACTTGGACTGACTCTTGGCAATCCCAATCTTCACCTTTTTCACCATAGCATCAAGAAGCTGTGCTTGGCGAATCTGGTCTTCCAAGGTAGGAGAGACTTGAAGGTTGGCGAGGAAACCTTGAGGAACAACTTGCAGATTCAGTTTGCGGAAAGCTTCACAAAGCTCGGGTTGATAAGGCTTGAGAATCAGACTGTTGCAATAGGCCTTTCTGCTCAAAGCGTCAGCAATCACATTGGCCTTGCCTGGAGTATACTCAATACTCGGATTATACTCTTGAATCATTTCGACCCATCGAGTTTGCCTTAGGTTGAGATTAGGCTGAGTGAAGATGTACTTGAGACTCTTGTGATCAGTGAAAATGTCCACTTTTCTTCCCAATAGAAGATGTCTCCAAGTCAAAAGAGCATGCACAACTGCCGCCAACTCGAGATCATGAGTGGGGTAGTTCTTCTCATTAGGCTTCAACTGGCGAGATGTATAAGCAACAACTTTCTTCTCTTGCATCAAAACTGCACCGAGACCTTGGAGAGAGGCATCACAAAAGACCTCGTATGGCTTGGATTCATCAGGCGGAGTCAGAAGAGCAGTGATCAACTTCTCTTTCAAAGTGTTGAAAGCCATATCACACTCCGGAGACCAAAGGTACTTGACGTGCTTCTGAAGAAGATTCGAGAGAGGCTTGGCGATCTTAGAAAAGTTTTCAACGAATCTTCGGCAATAGCTTGCGAGACCGAGAAAACTGCGGAGTTGCTTCACGTTCTGAGGAGGTTCCCAATTCACAATTGCAGACACCTTCTCAGGATTCACGGAAATGCCCTTGGCAGAGATGATATGACCAAGATAAAGAACCTCATCGAGCCAAAATTCACACTTGGAGAACTTGGCGTAGAACTGATGTTCCCTGAGCTTATCAAGAACCAAACGCAAGTGCTTGGCATGATCTTCCTTGTTCTTCGAGAAAACCAGAATGTCATCGAGATAGACCAAAACAAAGTCATTGGTGTAGGCGTTGAAGATGAAGTTCATCATGCGAGAGAACGTCGGAGGAGCATTGGCGAGGCCAAAAGACATGACAGTGTATTCATATGAACCAAAGCTTGTTCTGAATGCTGTCTTGGGAATATCTTCTTCACGAATGCGAATCTGGTGATAACCCATACGGAGATCAAGCTTGGAGAATACTTGAGCACCCTTGAGTTGTTCGAACAGCTCATTGATGTTGGGAAGTGGGTATTTGTTCTTGACGGTCTTCTTATTCACTGGACGGTAATCAACACAAAGTCGGCTCGAACCATCCTTCTTCTTCACAAAAAGAACACCACAACCCCACGGAGAAGTACTAGGCCGGATGAGACCCAATCTTTCTTGCTCATCGAGTTGTTTCTTCAACTCCTTCAACTCTTCGGGGCCGAGCTTGTAGGGACGTTTGCACACAGGTTCCGTACCGGGCTCAAGTTCAATAACAAATTCAACCGGCCGGTTTGGAGGCATCCCTGGGAGTTCTTCTGGAAAAACGTCTTGATACTCACAAACAACCGGAATCTGCGAAATAGCATCCAATTCACCCTTCTCATTGAGAGAAAACAACCGGATGGTATTATCCCGAGCGGCAAAGACAATGACATCCTCAGACGAAAGAGTCAGTTGAATCTGCCTGGCTGCACAATCAAGCTGAGCTTTATGCTTAGAGAGCCAGTCCATCCCGAGAATAAGATCAATATCCGAGTCACCGAGAACCGTAGGAGAAGCAAGAAACTTGAACTCGCCCATCGTGATAGAAACATCTGGAACGATGGAGTTAGCCTGCATGCGCTTGCCGGGAGAGACAACTGCTAAAGGACTAGGCAAAACTTGTGAAACCAATTCATGCCTATTTGTAAACGGTCTCGAGATGAAGCAATGCGATGCACCAGTGTCAAAAAGAACTTTTGCAGGAATATCATTAACAGGAAGGTTACCCATGATCACATCTGACGAGTCCTCTGCCTGAGCTGCATTCATCAAATTGACCTTGGCGTGCTTAGGGTTATGCTTGACCACAGCTGTACTTGCCGATCTCACAGGAGGAGGAGGAGGAAGACGCCTCTGGTTGAAACACTTGTTGGCATAGTGACCCTTCTGTTGGCACTTGTTGCACGTGACCTCTGAAAGCGGACGGTGATACGGAGCACTCGATCTTGGAGCTTGAGACAAAGTCTTGTTCTGAAAGCCTGGGTTGGGTGGGTGGGAAGAACCACTGCCACCTTTGCTCTTCTGCTGATACGGCTGACGGAACGGAGGAGGAGGAAGCCAAAACTTCTGCTGCTTAGCCACTTGAGTAGAGGAAGACGGAGTAACATCTCTGACTCGCTTCCTGGAAGCATCACACCTCAACTGAGCAGCCTCTTGCTTCAGTGCCATGTTGTATAACTCATCGTATCTCAAGGGCTCAAAGAGAACAAGAGCGAGCTGAATTTCCTCACGAAGACCACCCCTGAACTGATATATCATGCTCTTCTCATCAGGCACATCCTGCTTGGCAAAGCGGGCAAGTTTCTGGAACAATTTGTTGTAGTCATAGACAGACAAAGAGCCTTGCTTCAGATTGCGGAATTCCTCACGCTTGCTTTCAACCACGCTCTGCGGAATGTGATGAGCGCGGAAATCTTGACGGAAATCATCCCAAGTGATCAAACGTCCACCTCTGGAATCCTTGTACTGCTGGAACCACTCTGCAGCCTGATCTTTGAGTTGGAAGGAAGCGAACTTGACAAAGTCCTCAGGCCTGACGTTGCTGCACTCGAAATGCTTACACAGATCCACAAGCCAATCGTCAGCATCGGTTGCCTCAACACAATTGCTGAAAGTCTTTGGCCCGTTAGCAAGGAACTGGTTGAGTGTAGCAAAGTGACTCTGATTGCTGCCTTGATTCCCTTGACTGCCTTGATTGCGCTCTTGGAGAATTTGCATGATCAGCTGAGTATTTGCATTAGTTGCGGCCATCACAGCTTGCCATGCCTCTGGAGGAGGTGGAGGTGGTGGCGGATCAGGATTCGGAGTCGTGCGCGTTGGAGGAGCCATCCTGAAGATGTTGACCACCATTAGCACATGACAGATAAATATTGAAGCTGAATCCAACGGAATGAAAAAATTGCAACATATAATCTTCACATCCGAACAAAATGAACGAATGCATTTCTCTTGAAGTGGTCACATATTCCTAAACTGCGAAGCCACGAGAATCAGGTAGAAGGGGTACAACAACGAGGAATGGAATCAACATATGACGTCGAAGCAAAACGAATGCCACAACTCGAAATAAAACCAAGGGTTGGCTTGCGGAATAAGCCGGAACAAATACATGATAGAAATTTCGTCCGAAGTTTTCGTGGTGGGACCTACACGGGCTCGATCGTACAGCACCATCATGTACAAGGCAGTGCACATGACATACGAAGCGTCCCCGAGTCAGCATAGCCAAGGACTCTTTAAGACACAACGAGACCACTGTAAAATCGACCGTGAATAGGCGAACCACTAGACGTCGAACCCCAATTTCATATCATACATCTGTCGGAAAGATATCCTAAGGCTACTTGAATTCCCACCTATGAAATTTCCGAAATTTTCCCGGTTATGCAATCAGGTGTTGGGGATACAGGGGAAGCATAATATCTCACCCAAGCTAGCAAATCCTACATCCAGCTGTATCCATCCTTCAACACATAACCAAGAAACCTTCGGAAACCATCTATCTCAACCTTCGAAAAGCATCCGTTATACAAGTTATGGCGATACTCCCGAACTCCCGCCCCAGTACTGGGTGGCGTCGAGGTTATCTCACCAACGAACTGCATAAAAGAGTTTTTCGATGTCGCGCACAAATCTCAAGTATACCAGAATTGCAACGATAAAATTGTGACGACAACACCTCGGAGCTCAACTCCCCGGGACACTGCCACAACCCCTAAAGACAGGAGGCACCAAGAACAATGTTCTCGTCACAAAACCATCGGAACAAAACCAAGATACTCGCGTGATCCTAAAAATTTTTTTTAGTGAAATTTGAGAAGAGAAGAGTCAAAACTCTACGTCAGGATGCCTTACCAGAGCGATGAGGAGACTGGGAAGTAAAAAGAATTCCTAAGCTCTCCGATATACAATTCCTAAGGACTCAAAACATTTTTCTAGACACAACTCGGCTGCTAAAAGCGATCAAGCAATGGGGCTCCTAAGGTCGGGGAAGGCTCTGATACCAACTTGTAACGCCCTCGATGCGGCTATAGCTCCCACGTGTCGAGGCACAACTTAGAGACACAACCGCATTGAAAGCAATGTCGCAAGTCAGGCAATCATTACAACATCCCATGTAATACATAATAAAAGGGGGAGATAACATAGTTGGCTTACACTCGCCACGTCACATCAGAGTACATAAATAACATTCATCATACAAATCACTCATGGCCCGACTACGGCGCCAAAATAGAAAAGACCCCCAACATGCGACAAGGCCCTGAATCGATAACCCCAACTAGGCACCACTACTGATCGTCGGGAAAGGAAACATAATAACGCTGAGAGTCCTCGTCGAACTCCCACTTGAGCTCGTACTCGTCACCTGGAGCAGAATCACCTGGACCTGCATCTGGAATTATAGTATCTGTGAGCCACGGGGACTCAGCAATCTCACACCCACGCTATCAAGACTATTTAAGCTTATAGGACAGGATAAGGCAAGTATGTGGAGCTGCAGCAAGCGACTAGCATATGTGGTGGCTAACTTATCCGCAAAAGAGAGCGAGAAGAGGAGGCAAGGCGCGAGCGAGAAACTAGAGGAACAACCTGCGCAAGCATAACTCCAACACCGTGTCCACTTCCCGGACTCCGCCGAGAAGAGGCCATCACGGCAACACACGCAGTTGATTCGTTATAATTAATTAAGGTTTAAGTTATCTACAATCGGACATTAACAAATTCCCATCTGCCCATAACCGCGGGCACGGCTTTCGAAAGTTTAATCCCTGCAGGGGAGTCCCAACTTAGCCCATGACAAGCTCTCACGGTCAACGAAGGAAAAGACCTCCTCCCAAGACGTTCTGATCAGACTCGGTATCTCGGTAACTCAAGACACTTCGACAGGTTAAAACAAGACCAGCAACACCGCCCGAATGTGCCGACAAATCCCGATAGGAGCTGCACATATCTCTTTCTCAGGGCACACTCAGATTGTCCTAGGTACGGGTAGGCCAGCCCAGAGTTGCCCCTGGTGGCCACCGGTAGCTGACAGGTGGACCAACACTCAGAGGAGCACTGGCCCGGGGGGGGGTTAAAATAAGATGACCCTTGAGTCTGCAGAACCCAAGGGAAAGAAAAGGCTAGGTGGAAAATGGTAAAACCAAGGTTGGGCATTGCTGGAAAAGCTTTAATCAAGGCGAAATATCAAGGGGTTCCCATTATAACCCAACCGCGTAAGGAACGCAAAATCCGGGAACATAACACCGATATGACGGAAACTAGGGCGGCAAGAGTGGAACAAAACACTAGGCGAGAGGCCGAGCCTTCCACCCTTTACCAAGTATATAGATGCATTAAGATATCATAGCAATATAGTGATATCCCAACAAGCAAAATAAAAGATGTTCCAATAGGAACGGCTCCAATCTTCACCTGCAACTAGCAACGCTATAAGAGGGGCTGAGCAAAGCGGTAACATAGCCAATCAACGGTTTGCTAGGACAATGGTAGGTTAGAGGTTCAATCATGCAATTGGGAGGCTGACAAGCAAGTGGTAGGCATCGTAGCAGTGGCAAAGCAAAAGAGCGAGCAAACTAGCATAGCAAAGATAGTAGTGATTTCGAGGGTATGATCATCTTGCCTGCACAGTTGTCAGAGTTGACTGGATCCTCACAAGCAAACTCAACGGGCTCCTCGGTAGCGAACTCGTCTCCCGGCTCTACCCAACAATACAAACAAGCAACAAGGATACAATCAACCACGTGCAAGACCAAGCAATATGAGGAAATGATGATATGCTATGCGGGATGCGATGCGGGATGCAAAATGCAAGATATGACAGGAAATGCATGAACCCGGCCTCAACTTGGAAAACCAAGTGTGTCACTGGATAGAGGGGATGAAATCGCTTGAAAACGATATAAAGATCATTGGAATCGGAGTTACGGTTTGGAAATGGCAAGCGTTTTAAGATATGGCACCGGTCTGCGATTTACAGCAAGTAGGCATCTAAATGCAACGAAATGAACATGCTACAGCCACCAAACATGAAAACAAAATACATGGCAGTGATGTACACAAGATGGTTAATAAAACACTAGCACTGAGCCATAGGAAAATTCATCCATTAAGAGGTTCAAACAAGCATGGCAAAAATGAATATGCAAAACAGATTCCAGACTTAGTGAAATTAACACTAGCCTGAAATTTCAGATCACGAAGCCCTCTTCGGAGCAGCAAAACAACATGATAGATAACTTGAACATGACAAGTAAGAACATGGCATGGAGTTACTCAACAAGCTTAACAAAAGACCCAAAGTGACCTGGGGTCAAAAGGGTTCACAAAATACTCTACCGAGCTCACGAACATAGCTCGAACACAATCAGTTTTCAGACTTAGTGAAAACTGAGACATGCTGAAATTATAGCTCACGAAGGCATGTAAATGAGCTCGATGCACTCACTACGGTGCAAGTCATGGCAAGGTAAGCATATAACCATAAAGAAGACACAATATTCTAGCTACACATGGCAAGAACAAAGGCATAGCATGCATGGAACACTAACGGTAGCATCGGCAAAATCGCAAACAAGTTGACGATCTGCCCAGATTAACAACGAAGCAAAAGTTGAGCTCGATTGAGTCAACCTAGAGCACTCCACATATGCAAAAAAAGACATGGATGGATAGAGCATAACATAAATATCAAAACTCCCTTACTGATCATCCTCAAAAGAGGCACGGATCACTAGGAAACAAGTTGGACATATAGCATCACGAACTAAAATATCCCAGACTTAGTGAAAATCACTAAGTCCCTGAAATCAGCAATCTCAGGTACCTCTCTTCGCAAGCTTGCACAAGACAACACACACATCCTAAAAATGCATGGGTGGCACCTCTGGAAAGAAGACAAAATGCTTAACAATCCATCCCAAAGGGGCACAGGCATATCATGCACGGATTAAACATGGCAAAAATGACAAAAGTGCATGATGAACTAACGGATCTGCAATTTAACTCACGAAGCCTCCTTCTAACAGCATTTAGGGCATCAAGATGAGATCAAATGCAAATGATGCAATGGAATGAAATGATGTACATGTCGAGACGAAGATTTTGACATATTATATGCCCAAAACGGAGCTACGGATGCAAAGTTACAGGTAGTCAAAGATTGCACAAAAATTAAGGGGGGGAGAGGAAAAAGTCAACCCTCAGTTTTAGATCTCAGATCTAGGGTTTCGGGCACTGTTCACGGCGGCACTGTAGCAGCTCGGCGCCGGAGTTCGCGCTCGCCGGAGAAAGACGCCGGAGGAGAGGAGGGGCTCGCCGGCCGGGGCGGCGGCAGCGGTCGGCGGCGCCGGCGGGGGCGGCGGCGGCGGCGCGGCGAAGAGGCGGCGGGGCCCGAGGCGGGGCCGGGCGAGGCGGCGGGCGGCGATGGCGGCGGTGGTAGCTCCGGCCACCGGAGCTACGGGCGGCGGCGGAGGCCGGTGGCCTCGGGCGGCAGCGGTCGGTGGCGGCGGCCACCTCTGGCCCGGGAGGAGGAGGAAGGGGGCCGGCGCGCGGGCCAGGCGGGCCCGGCGGCGGCGATGTGGGCGCGGCCCACGTGGCACGCGCGGACTGGACGGGAGGCGGCGGCGGCGGACGTTGTCCGGCCGGGGCGGACACGTCCGTCGGCGCGGTGGAGCTGTTTTTTTTTTAAAAAACGAGGAGGACGGGGAGGAAGACGAGATCTGAAATGGGGGGGTGTATATATAGGCATAGAGGGAGCTAGGAGAGTCCAAATGAGGTGCGGTTTTTGCCCACGCGATCGTGATCGAACGCTCTAGGACATGGAGAAGAGTTTAGTGGGTTTTGGGCCAAATTTGGGGGGTGTTGGGCTGCAACACACACGAGGCCTTTTCGGTCCCTCGGTTAACCGTTGGAATATCAAACGAAGTCCAAATGACCCGAAACTTGACAGGCGGTCTACCGGTAGTAAACCAAGGCCGCATGACAAGTCTCGGTCCAATCCGGAAATGTTTAATCCCCACACACGAAAGAAAGCTAGAAATGGCCACCGGAGGAGAACGAAGCATCGGAATGCAAAACGGACAACGGGGAAAATGCTCGAATGCATGAGATGAACATGTATGCAAATGCAATGCACGAGATGACATGATAAGAGATGCACGGAAAAGAAAAACCCACACAGAGACAAGGACCCGAACCCGAGAAATAAATATAACTTAACATCGGAAAGGGCAAGAGTTGGATACAAATAGGGAAAGTTACATCCGGGGTGTTACAGGGGAGCTTCACCACACTACTGGATTACCTGTCAACATAACAAGCATAGATGAAGGGCAAAGACAATCATTGTATCTATTTTGGTTAATGTGCATGGCATGTTGTTCATATCATCAGCCACATCAGTAAGATAAAACAGGAGATGACAAGGTGCAAATGTGGGCTGCCTCAGCACACACTGGATTATAGATCCACAAAAACAAGCATACATATAGGGAGTATTGAGTAATGTGCATGATATGAATAAGGAATTTGGTTTTACAAGTAAAACTTGGAACTTACGGTTCTTGTGAACATGCATTTTGATAGAAATAGCAAACTAAACAACAGTAAACGATAGGGAGTATGAGCAAATTAAACAGCAGTTGAGGATAAAGGCTTTAGAAGGACTGACTTACATTAACAGTTAACACCGGCTTTATAATGCCCTTCTCCATGTCAAGGGAAGGATAACTCAAGAATTTTAGCACAGAATCTTCTTTCATAAGCATTTCCTGTACTCTACATTTTGTAGAGAGTAATTATAGATATGATAATACTGGAAGGGATAGAGGATAATGAAGATAAGATGCATATTCATGCTACATAATCAACTACCAATCCCTAGAAGTACAAGCTTTATAGGACAAAATGTACTGACAAGACCAATGGGCTACACTTCTGCACTGGCATTGCCTATGTACTCCACTTTTTGGTAAGATTAAATATAGATCTGATATCTTTTAGTAAATGGTGGGCGAGGGAGATAAGATGCAGAATGCTACACAATGAACCAATCCCTCTTCCCATAATACAAGAGTGTTTTGGACACTGATGTACTGTACAAAATGTTCTTATATTATGGGATGGAGGGAGTAGCTGTTAATGTAAGTATAGTGATAGACGACGTTCAGTCCTTACAAGAGGAGTGCAGAGCTAAACCTCTTCAAAAGCATTGGGTTGATTCTAAATTTATGTAAGAGTCCTTATGGATCTTATAATGTCCACCAAATGGACGATAATGAGGCTAACATGTGAAGTGATGCTACATAATCAAACAGCTAAGAAGGTAAGTATGGTCATACAGGGCAAGAGGTACTCACAAGAGCAATGCAGTGTGCAGTATGGTTGCGAGATTTTTGTGGTCCCTTGAGAATGAATGTTCTTCTCCTAACAATTTTCATACAAGTGAGACGTTAAGGAAAATGCAGAAATGTATTTCAAATTGTGATGTGATATCATAGACAGTACCTTACGCTGCAGACGAGACCAATGTGTAACAAGATTATTCCAGTCACTGTCGGATAAATGTAGCACCAGAGACTTTACAAAAATTTCATTTAGAGGCTTGCCATCGAAGTGCGCTTGCCTAAGGTAGGAATGATACTTCATCAACGAGTGCTTTAAAAGCGCAACCAACCCTTGCTCGTCTTGACAATCCGGTTTGGTCCTCGCCTATTTAAAAGAATGAAATCTTGTCTCTTCTGTTAGCAGAAACATATGCAGTAATTACCATGAATAACATTAGTACATTACTTACGCGTAAGTTGTGGAGGAAGACTGGAAATTGTTCTGTGTTTGCGGTATAATCTTTCCATGAAGGAAAGATGCACACAAAGTTCCTAACAACAATATAAGCTTCATCTTCTAAACTGGGAAGAAATGGAACAGGGGTCCTATTTGCTGCAATTGGGGCTCTCTCTGGTTCGAAAAGGGATTTGGCAATTGGATTTGGTGTACTCTTTGCTGGAATGGGGGTTTTGCATCGTAGAGCTAGTGTTATGTCAACTCGCATCATCATACTGTTTTCTGCAGTTGGGGTCTGCTGAGTTGGGGCATCAAAAATGACCAGTGTAGTAGGGCTAGAGTCTGCTAGAGTTGAGGTGTTTTGTGGATCAGGTGATATTGCAACTACACCTAATGGGCTATTTTATTTATCAGGTGTCATTACCTTTTCCAAATACTTTGCTCGTGCTCCTCCGCGACCAGCAATCGCCCTCTTCCTTTTGAACGTCTGATACACAAGAACAACATTTGAATGGATAAATATGGTATGATGACAGATGGAATATGTACTGAAAATGGATAGGCATGGCGTATTCACATACATGATGTGTAAACTAAGCTAATGGTAGTGCAACAAAGTAGAAGCAATGCAAAGCATCAGTTGCAAGATATGTGCGACCAATAAAACCTTGGAAAGTTAGAGCAAGCACCTTGATGGGTGAATAAGATAAGGCATCTGCCTCTGACTCCTCCACTAGGGAGCTACATTGACTTAGGTCTCCCTCTAGCTCAAAATCACTGTCAGGATCATATTCTGAGCATGAATCTGTAGGTGGAGAGTGTTTGGATTGCATTGCATCCATACTTGATTTCAGTCCCTTAATGCCAAGTTTGACAACCATGGCATTGTTCTACTTTATTCTTTTCATGTGTGCAAGCTCATAATCATTATGAAGCTGTTCAGAATCTGAGATTCATGAAAACATAAAAATGAGTCAGATTATCTATGGAATGCATTGCAGATTCAACTCGGAGAGTGTCTCCCTATAAACCCCTGCATATGCAAAGTTCACCCCCAACCATGCTGACCAGACCACACACAGAAATATAAACCTCTTGTGTCTCTATAACAGGCAGACACACATTTCAAAACTAAATTAGGAACATTAGAATCATATCAAATTCGTATTTGAACAAATAAACTAAGGAATTATCAGTGGCATAATGTTTAGCTTCAAGGGTGGAGTGCTGGTAGTGCGACACAAATCAAGTAGGCATATTGTATTCCATGTAAAAGATCGTAGTCTATGTAAAAGCTGGAAATGACACTTTCTTTCTATACATTGCGGTGCTCGTTGCCCACACATGATGGAAGAGATCACACAGAGAAATACTATTCAATCATGTCTATGGTTCCAGTATTTTGAAACAGGGTGGTCCACCCTAAAAGAATATTGACAACAAATATGACAAGGTAAGCATAGATGTAGTGAATCAATCATTTACTTGTGAGCTTACTAGGGCAGGTATGCAGAATTGTAACTGCAGTAAGAGACCGTCCAAAATCCGAATCAAGAAATTTGTCTAGCATTTATTGTTTGCAACTAATCGACGTGAATAATTGGATATCATATCGAATGAGTAAGAAAGACAAGTAAAATTGTCAAGAAACCTGGCCTGCAGTAGTAATCTGGGTCAATGTCACTACCGCCAACAATCCAAAATGACTAGTGTCTGTTCCTAGGGCCGGAATTTTGAAACCCTGTGAACTTTACAGGTACTAAAGATTACTAAAATACATCTGAACCATTAAGTGTAGGTAGCACTCAGCACACAACAAACCCTAATGACAGTCCTGCCTAATGAGTAATGAATCAATTAGAAAATGGGTGATGACGAGTGGCTACTGAGTGTTGAGGACGTATCTCAGGATAAATCGGGTTGGCTTAGTGGGTGCTGCACTCCTGAGCCCTAAATGGACTGGGAAGGTAGGCACGGCGGCGCGCCCGAGCAACGGTGACGCTATTTGGCGAGCGGCTCCTGGCCTCCTGTTAGTACGACGTATCCTCCTAGAGTCATGCCTTCCGGGAACGGCATGTCGCCGGCGAGGCAGGCAGCTAGGGGTGAGTAGAGATCGGAAGCGTGCAGCAGAACAGAGGGGAATCGAGGCCTGGGCCGACCCAAAATCCCAGCGTGGGCAGCGGCCCACCATGGGCACCCTGTAGAGATACACACTCGAGCGGCGAACATGCATTTTCAAAACTAAATTAGGAACATTTAGCTGACCAATTAAACGACTCTATTTTAATAATATCATATTCGTATTTGAACAACTAAGCTTGTTTAGCTTGATGGGTGGAGCTGTGCTATTATGACATGTATAGTGATCATAAAAGGGGGAAACCCTAAGCATTTTTTTGAGCAAAATAGGGTTTCCCCTCTGATTTCTATTAAATAAACCACCACAGAACCGACATGATCAATTAAACCCTAAGCATGATCAATTAAACCCTATTATGACTGTGCCATGGCAGATTTAAAGCTGCAAACCGGGGAAATGCTATTTAGCATCCATTGTGTGCTTCCAACTAAGAACTAAATTCTAAGAGCTGAAAAGAAAGTACAATAACCAAGTTATGATCTATTTTCTGGTTGAGATCAAAAAGTTGTGGAGATATGAAGTACCACCTCTCTTGCGGCGCCGTGTAGGCATCGGGGGTGTGATGGCTATCGGTGGCGTTGAAGCAGATCTGCGATGGTAGACGGGTGCATTAGGGGATAAGTCCCGTTGCGGTGGAAGAGAAGGTCGTGTGAGCGGCCCCGACAAAGAGGACGACGGCGCCTATGAAGCGAGAGGACGCGATGCAAGGCTCTTGGTCCGTCGTCGTGGATGAGAAACGTCCATCTCTAGGAGTGGACAACTCGATCTTGGTAGGCGCTCCGACATGGTGGAGGACGGTGGCGATGGATGGGGTGGAGGACGTTGGCGATGGATGGGGTGGAGGACGGCGGCGATGGATGTGGTGGCGGACGGAGGAGGCTGGTGTGGGGATGGTGTTCTAGCATGGACGGTGTATGAATGGGAAAATGGAGGGAGAGGTACGGGGAACCATGTTTTTGGGACGCGACTGTCTGAAATATGGGAAAGTTATGAACTTAGCCCCCGTTTAAAATTTGGGCGTCTCGTCGTTTGGGGATAGGACGGTAATCTCACATCTCGCCAATATTTGCCCAGAGCGATTTCGGGTGAGGAGAGGGTGTTTTGGCGCCCATGGTTGGCGCCCACGGTGTATGAATGGGGCTGACAGGTAGGGCGGTTGTGTCACGTCTGAGTGAAGTTACAAACCGACCCCTATTGATAATATTTGCCTACATTGTTTCGGTTGAGTCAAGTTTGTTTTGCCGCCCACCGTGTATGAATGGGGAAATGGAGGGAGAAACAGAGGTCTTTCAGACGAGCTTGTATCAAATGTGTTTTTCCGCCCATGTTTGGCGCCCACCATGTCGGAATGGGCTCAGAGGCGGTCGTGTCACGTATAATTGAAGTTACTAACCTACCCCTATTGAAAGTAGTGGAAATCGGGCCGATGGATTGTCCGTGTAATGGGTAGACATTAATTTCCATCTCCCAAACACTTGGTTGCGAGCAACCGACGTGGGAGTGGACATTTTGCCGCTTCTTTCGAATTTTGGGACAATAAGCATCCACGTTTACCCTGGCAACTAAATTTGAATCCATTTTGTATTCCTATACGAATCTTTATAGATCATTCTATGTGTTTTTATATATCTTCAAAAGCACGACAAAGATGTATTCCACTGTCATATATGAATATGATTTACAAATGCCGATACTCAAATTCAGAAGCTAGAATCCAGTTTAAGGTGAATTTGAATATTTGGAACACTTTATGTCCAACTCAAATGTCACACACAGCATAATGTGTACTCCCATTTAGATATGTACACAAGCGATGTATCAAGATTCAAATACCGAGTCAATCAACCAAGAATGTACATAACTAACAGACATATAAACACTTATAGAGTATATGGATCAATAATATCAACTAACATACATAAGCCAGGCCACTGTACTTTTTTTTGCTAGAACTACATCCTTTTTTAGCGAAGCTACTACAACATCTTGGCCCTTTCGATGCGTGCCACTTATGGTCCATCTATACTACTATTATTGTTGAATGCACATTCAGCCCGATTGGCATATTTGTAGGTGTGGCACATCAATCAAAATGAAATATGTCCAAGTCTTATCAATTAATACAGACTTGTGCTCAAATAAAATTACAAACCAAAAAACAAAAAAACAATTATTACATGATTTCTAAAACAAATGGTTTGATTGATTACATGAACAAACAACACAAAGGTTATTCAACGATGGAAAGAACATTTCACCTATGATTTACCAAGTGGGAATTTAATTTCCTTTTTTCCTTCAGGACCTTAACATTGCGGTTAGTGTCAGCTTGCTTCATTTTGAAATCCACTAAATATTTAATGGTTGTCTTGAGTACTGCTTGTGATTGTGCTATTTTGTTCCTCAACATGTGAACTTCATCTCTAAGTGCAGAAGCAAAATCTCTTTCTACCACTAGTTTAGCCTCTAGAGCATCATCAGTTGGCAATTCATGATGCATGATTGGGCCGGTGCCACTGCTGTGGAATGATACAATGTCCATGGCGACCTCGCTCTTTGATCTTGGGCTAGCCTGTTTTGCCATTAAAGTTCCGATTGGATTCCAAAAATTTGAAGTTAGCAAAACATCTCAACTGGTAGTTATAACAGGAAACTAGTTAAACAAACAAGGAATTAAAGAGTTTCAATTGGATGCTGAAAAGTAGTTATTAACATCATTGTAACCGGTTGTTGCAGCAGCAAAGTAGTTAAACAAACAAGTTTTGCAAAAGGTACCTGTTGTGGCATTGGAGTTTGTCTTGGATCCTGAAAAGTTGAGTAGCCAGTAACGTGAATAGAGCAACTGGTTGCAGCAGCAAAGCAGTTAAACAAACAAGTTTTGCAAAAGGAACCTGTTGTGGCATTGGAGTTTCTCTTGGATCCTGAAAAGTTGAGTAGTCAGTAACTTGATTAGAGCAACAAGTTACAGCAGCAAACCTGTTACACAAATATATTTTTGAAAATGTACATGTTGTGCAATTGGACTTCCCATTCGATCTTGATAACTTGAAGTTGGTAGGATGATTACAACAACAAGTTATAGCAGCAAACAGGGTAAACAAGGAAGTTTCTAAAAACATACCTATTGTGCCAACGGAGTTTCAGTTGGATCCATCAAACTTGAATGTTAGCAGTCAATAAATAAAGTTTTGCATGAGCCATAAGAAACTAACATCAAACTAGTAAAACTAACCGTTTTTGGCAACGTATTTAATTACACATGAACTAGTAAAACTAACAAGTTCTTGGAAACGTATTAAAGTAACAAGTCGGTACCGTTTACCAGCAACACAGACATCTATAAATTTCTTTGATGTAAGCAAAATGATTCCAACACATATATAAGTTAAAAAGATGGTGTCCCTCATATAAACCTAACAGTTGTCTATCTATGAACATGCAAACATTACTAGTAACAGCAAACCATTTAAACGAACAGGGTATTAGAACGTAAATTACACGTGAATTCTGCTGCACCCTAGAAGTACATATGACCAGCTATATACGTGCTTAAGTAGCTATTTAAGTTCAGGAAAACAAGTAATTCTTAATAGTAAGTATTAAACACATAGATAGGCGCAGTCTATAATAGGATTAACAGGCTATGGCATTATGTAATCAGTAGCAAACTAAATTAAGCCAAGCAACATAATTGAACAATTTTGCAATAAGTGGCTAACTAAAATTCCGAGAAGCAGATAACTGAACTTACGCTAGCTCTTTGTACAGGCACACTGCAACTTTTTTTTCGCTTACAAGGTTCTACGAAGGAGTCCATGGCATCAATTGCTTGGATACGCAGTCCCAATACTTCTTTCTTCCCACATTGCATTGGTAAGTCGAATGGTTAATCTGGTAAGATGGTGCGTCCTTGATATGTTATATGAGGACGTGTAGTCTGAGTAGTTGTAGCCACACACATCACACTGGCTTTTACTGTATATTTCATGCGATTACATTTGGCATATCGAGATCTAAGTAATCTACAATATGATGAAAAGACTAGAATCCTTCACATTATTAGCGAACTCAGTTCATAGAAACAAGCAATTCAACCATTCTGTGGGTAAATCAAAAGCGCCGCTGGAATATTTTTCACTACCCCAATCATACACACAAAAGGGGCGACTGATATGTCTCCAACGTATCTATAATTTTTGATTGTTCCATGCTATTATATTATCTGTTTTGGATGTTTTATGGGCTTTATTATACCTTTTTATATTATTTTTGGGACTAACCTATTACCGTTGCAAATTGCTGTTTTTAGCCTATTTCAGTGTTTCACAGAAAAGGAATTTCAAACGGAATCCAAACGGAATGAAACCTTCGTGAGGATCGTTTTTGGAACAAACGTGATCCAGGAGACTTGGAGTGGATGTCAAGGAAGCAGCAGGCGGCCACGAGGTAGGGTAGCGCGCCCAGGGGGGCCATGCGCACCCCCACCCTCGTGGGCCCCTCGCAGCTCCACTGACCTACTTCTTTCGCCTATATATACTCTTATACCCTGACACCTTCAGGGAGAGCCACGAAACAACTTTTCCACCACCGCAACCTTCTGTACCCGTGAGATCCCATCTTGGGGCCTTTCCCGGCAATCTGCCGAAGGGGGATTCGATCACGGAGGGCTTCTACATCAACACCATAGCCTCTCCGATGATGTGTGAGTAGTTTACCATAGACCTTCGGGTCCATAGTTATTAGCTAGACAACTTCTTCTCTCTCTTTGGATCTCAATACAAAGTTCTCCTCGATCTTCTTGGAGATCTATTCAATGTAACTCTTTTTGCAGTGTGTTTGTCAAGATCCGATGAATTGTTGGTTTATGAACTTGATTATCTATGAATATTATTTGATTCTTCTCTGAATTCTTATATGAATGATTTGATATCTTGACAAGTCTCTTCGAATTATTAGTTTAGTTTGGCCTACTAGATTGATCTTTCTTGCAATGGGAGAAGTGCTTAGCTTTGGGTTCAATCTTGCGGTGCTCGATCCCAGTGACATAAAGGGAAACGACACGTATTGTATTGTTGCCATCGAGGATAAAAAGATGGGGTTTATATCATATTTCTTGAGTTTATCCCTCTACATCATGTCATCTTCCCTAATGCGTTACTCCGTTCTTATGAACTTAATACTCTAGATGCATGCTGGATAGCGGTCGATGTGTGGAGTAATAGTAGTAGATGCAGAATCGTTTCGGTCTACTTTTCACGGATGTAATGCCTATATTCATGATCATTGCCTTAGATATCATCATAACTATGCGCTTTTCTATCAATTGCTCGGCAGTAATTTGTTCACCCACCATAATACATGCTATCTTGAGAGAAGCCACTTGTGAAACCTATGGCCCCCTGGGTCTACTTTACATCATATAAGTTTCCAATCTACAATTCTAGTTTACTATCTATTTTGCAATCTTTATTTTCCAATCTATACCACAAAAATACCAAAAATATTTATCTTATTATCTCTATCAGATCTCACTTTCGTAAGTGACCGTGAAGGGATTGACAACCCCTTTATCGTGTTGGTTGCGAGGTTCTTGTTTGTTTGTGCAGGTACTAGGGGACTTGCATGTAGTCTCATACTGGATTGATACCTTAGTTCTCAAAAACTGAGGGAAATACTTACGCTACTTTTCTTTCCTCTTCAAGGGAAAACCAACGCATGCTCAAGAGGTAGCAACGATGCCACCATAGGGGCTAGTACGGGCGGCCGCCTCGGGTGGATGGAAAGTGTGCACCTAGTTTGAGTCAACCAGGTTGGCCCAAGCTAGTTTTGTTCGGCCCAACGCACAAGCAGGCAATGTAAAAAATGAAGAAAAATGTTTCAATTTGGATGGGCCAATAACGTAAGTGCAAGGCAGGCCCTATAGCAGGCTCGCAGCCCAATTCGTTCGCTCCAGCCTCCAGTCTTGTTCGCTCCTAACCTAGTCGCTGCTGGACAGACCGACACAGCACTGCCTCGCGCCCTCGTTGGAGGGTGGTCGCCCGGCTTCAATCAAACAAAAGGACAAGAAGATGAAGATCCAATCCTGGGTGTAGCCTGCGTGGGAGGCAGCAGCGGCAGCACGAGCATGGCATCGAGCTTGCACAAACAGACAGTCGTAGCTTGCAAGAGTAGCATGCGCAACGAGCAGGTACATCACATCCCTGATTATATCTAATTCAACTCTTCAATTTCTGGCCAATAGTTAAACCTGACGGTGTTGTAAAACTGCTTGTATGTAGGGAATCTATGAGAAAATGAAACCAATTTCTGCTTATTTTATAACTCCCCCAATCAATACTGAACGGACTGAATCTGATGTATCTAACCGAGTTCCGGTGCAAACATACAAGCTCATGTTGTTCTTGAGCCTGAAGTGTCTAATGAACAGACTGCTAATGAAGGATTTGATGCAAACATTTCACATGCTCCTGGTGATGAACATATAGTGTCTAATGAGGGATCTAATGCAAGCATTCTGCAAGCTCCCATTGAAGGATTTAGTGTCTAATGATGATCTTCTATGTTGAGAGAGACATAAAGATTTGCAGGCATTGATGACAAGCAAATTATACTACATTTTCATGGCTTCAGGAAACGTCGAGGCCATCTACTAGAAAGTCCCCATATCATGACAACATAGCATAAATACTTTTCTAATCTATTGTTTGAAACTATTGGCATACTTGTGCAGGATAGATATATTGATATGCAGTTTGCGCACTGGTTATAGGTGCAATTACACTTCGATATTTTCAGCCAGAGAACGACTAATTCAAGCAGGTACAGACCATGTTAGTAGTCCTTGTACACCATGTTGCATTTTGTGTTTTTTGGTGCTTGCATCATTTAGTGTTTTATAATCTGAACTATTTGGATCATTAGCTGGTTTTCAAAGTGCATGTAGCTTCACATTTCTCAAGTTATGTTGATTTCCGGAGTGCAAGTGCCTTTGTATTTTTAAGTTTAATGTTCGCCCTAGGTAACTTGAATTCGTGGATCCGCCACCGCTCACAAATCATACACGCATGCCAGTACGAATTAGATGAAATGTAGAGACTTATGCTAGCTCGTTGTACAGGCTCACTGTAGCTCTGCTCGCGCTTGGGATGTTCCATGTACAAGTCCATGTTACCACTTGCTTGCATGTGCAGGCCTTGTGCGCCTTGCATCCCCCTCTGCATTTTTGACACGGTGAATGGTTGATCAAATAATAGGAATCGACCTTGCTGTTGTACCGGAGGACATATACTTACAAGGTTATACGGGTGTGCAGGATGTGTACCAGATCCCGTGGTGCCGTCATGCTTCGCTAAAAAATGGTTTTTCTTGTTCCAGAAGATATCTCCAGAAGAAATAAGAGTTAAAGTCAAGTTTCATAGGCGTGTAAGCTAAGAGAGCAGTGAAAGGATATGCAAACATCGTCGGAACAGTGCACGAGGGAGTGATGTGTGGATACCTAGTTCGGGCCGGCGTTTGGGCATGCTCGCCTTCCTAGAGTGCGGGTCACTTCAGAGCCGTTGAGGGTGATGCGCTGGCGTTGGCTGGCCGCGCATGGATGTAGATCTTGTGTGGCAGCGGAGGACGAGACTGTTGGTGAAGCCCCAACGGCCTCGGGGGGCGGAGGTGCGACGATGTGCTCGGTGAAGTAGCCACGGTTATGTGGGAGACGGCGTCGGTGAAGCGCACCTGATGCAGTGGAAGTCGGTGTCTATGAGGCATGTCGGATGCGGTGGCCGACTTTGTCGGTGGACCACCCGATGCGGTGGACAAGGGCGTAGATGAGGTAGCTCCGGTGTGGTGGTGAAGCGCGACCGTCGTCGTCGTCCAGCACAGAGGTGGGGAAAGAGATGAGACGAGGGGCGATTCAAACTTTGCTTGGGTTGGCGGCGAATTGGGGATTTGAGCAATCTGGGCGCGGAAAGGGACGGTGGAGAAGGAAGATTTTGCAGGGCTGGAATTGAGGCCGCCAGATATTTGAATATGAAACATGGAAGCGCGGACTTATTTTGTCGTCATCCTTTTTTTTGGGGGGGGGGGAGGGGGTAGTCTATAGAGGGGGGATGGGTGGCTGGGTGCTAAGCGTCCGTACAACACACGCGACCACCACGACATGACCCTGGTTTGCCTGGTGCGCCTACATTTGAGAGGAGATTTGAGAGTGCAAACGAATCTTCTTTCATTTGCAAAGGAATCTGTATGTATTACCATGCCCATGTTTTCCTTGCAAATAATTAATCATTTGAAACAAGACACTATAAATTAGTCAATGAGGAGTTATTTGAAAAAAAAAGAAATAGTATGCATGGTATCCACGCTAACGTGGATTAGAGTGTGTGTCACATAATTAGTTATTTGAATTAGAGTGTGTGTGTCACATAGCGATGGCCAATTCTAAAGTGGATTTCACATTTCACTGTATCCATGCTACTTTTTCTGTTTTTCAATATAAATTCATATGTATAGGATGAACACTATGGTAGTGAGAAAACTTTTGGATGGATTCAAACATATGACCTACAAAAATAGCACAACAATCGAGTCAATGTCAACTTTTCCAAACCTAGTATGGCACGAATTTGAAATAATTACCCATATGCATGGTCCTCAGTTCAAATCTTACAATGTACACCGAATTGAAATATCGATATTAAATCTAGTACTATCTACATTCAAATGTTTTTTTAGCCCCCCCCCCTCGGCACACACGCTACATACTTCCTATACCAGTCAATCTTCCTCTCCTAACCACCTTAGGAAGCTATCGGTTTCCGACACACGTTCATTCTTTCTCTCCATGTTTCGATCTCTAACTCTCTCAACTATACAACCCCCCTTTTTCCACTCTGTTACCAAATGTATTTAACTCACACACCCGCCATTGCACCCCATGCCGAGCTCTCTCTCTCTCTCCCACCCTCTCTCGCTAGATACATGCATTGCCTATATATCCCCCAACCTCTCGTGTGCACGCACGCACGTTGTCTATCTAGGTCACTCCCTCAAGACCGTCTCACTCTTTCTTTCGCACGGCGGGCCACACTTTCTCAATCTCGCTCTCTTTATCCGAGTCTCGATTAACCTCGTTTTCTTTCACACACAAATGATATATCTCCCTATTCGGGCCTCGATCGACACACTTTATACTCTCTCACATAGATTGTCTATCTAGGCCAGTCCATCAAAGCTGCCCCCACTCTTTCGACCTCATGGCGGGCCACGCTCGCTCAATCTCTCCCTCCCTCTCTCTGTCTCTCTTTGTATGTCTCGATTGATCTAACTCTTTCTCGGACACAAACGATATATCTCAATGTTTGAGCCTAATTCGACATATTCATATTGTATACTCTCTCATGCACATTGTCTGTCTAGGTGACTCTCTCCAACCCGTATCACTCTTTCGATCGCATGACGACCCACACTCGCTCAATCTCTCACCCTTTATATATGTAATCGATTGACCTTTCTTCCTCCCACGCACAAAATATATCTACATGTCTGTGATTGGATCATCTCTCAAGCTCTATCTTACAGCCCTCACCCTTCCCAAAAGCTCAATCGGACAATATCTCTCCAGAGCATATATATCTTTTCAATGTATGTCGGACCACACTCACTTTGTCTCTCTATCTATATGTCTCTCGATTGACCTTGCTTTCTCATGCCGTATCTTCCACACATTGAAGCTACCTCTCCATCCCTCGCAAAGCCGAAGCTATTTACATTGCGAGCGGGACTCCAACCTTGGATTAATTTGTGTAGGCATTTATTCCAGTGGTAGATTATATTTTCGTAGCATTCGGCCCACAACTACTCCAAAAACCATTGCAACCCCGCACCTCCCCCAATTGATTTCCCTCCGGCTCGGTCATCGCTCTCTCGCACATCCTTTCTTGCCTTCAACCTCGCACCATGGTATTATTGCAAAAACTCTGATTATTACAAATAAGCTACAAAACTACATGCTGATAGTCCACTTGGAATGGAACAAATTTCGACCCACAAATTAAAGCGCCACAAAATACACACCAAGGGGCCCACCTATCATGAAACAAATTTGGACCCATATACAAATTAAAAAATAAAGGATGAGGATCGAACATGCGACCAGGGCCTTCAAGCCGCATGTCAATAGGCAACATACGTAGAACAACAATGTTTGTTGTACCCCCTTTGTTCATATAATGTTTTTATATTAGCACAGCCTATTTAATGGATAACATGTAATATTATTTTTAGTACATTAGTGGGACCGGCTCGTTAGAACGTACTATTCGCCTTCACTTACTGGTGGGTTCCATGTGTGCTCTCTCTCTCCTCCCCTTCTGCGTTTAGACACACGGGCAAACACGAAGAACTCACGGGCGATGTTGCCGTTGACCATATCTGGACGCGTTCACAAGTTGCGGCACCAGTTTCACGTACTAGTAGTACTAGTCAATGTGTATGTGCAATGCACGTTAATCTGGAAGTACAATAAGTGCATGCGAATATTAAGTAGGATATTATTTGCGTGTTATTATGTTATTAGCACTATTTTTGGCATGAAATTAACTGCACGCTAAACGTGTTGAGCGCTTGACATTGAAGCAGTCTAGGTCATTGGATGAGAAGGAATACATGTGGCTTGATGACGTTTTATATTTAATTTGATACGGCTCTAGCATAACATTCAATTGATCAAACCATAGATTTCATTCAGTTTGACTCCGACTTTACATTCATACGACGATCGATCTAAAATAAACGGGAATGATAAACGTTTGGATTTTAAGAATGGCAAGCTGAACGTTTTTCATGGCAAATTTAGATTACGTGACGGCAGCTGGGGCATCTTGCGGTGGGAAGCGGCTCCTCTGCCGTGCTCTGTGTGTCGTCGGGCCACTGACCGACGGCGATGGCGACGGTGGCGTCTTGCGCCGTTGTTGGCGTACTCCTAGACGTTGGCCCTAGCTTCAAGGAAGGCCACAATGTTCTAGACTTCGGTCTCCAGGAGCGAGTCAAATGGCGGGAGGAGGCGACTGGCGCTGGTGCAAGGAAGCGGTCGATGACGGCCATCCATGCCGCTCAGGGGGGCACTAGCACCCGCGCGGGGACAGGCGCGGCGGAGGCATTCGTCTGCACGGGCACGGGCGTGCGCGTTAGTGCACGTGTAGGCGCATGTGCTAGCAGGTGCACGGGCACGTGAAAGTCGGCAGGGACCTCGTGGAATCCTGTGGCATCAAGCTCAGCGACAATGTGCGGCTCCCAGTCCATCAATGCCACGGGGATGGGCGCTGGCGCAGTCGGGGCAACGGAAGCCGAAACGGGAGCGGGGATAGGTGTGGCGTCTTCCCACAAGGCCGGTTCAAGCTCGTCCCAAAGCGCCTTATGTTCTTGAGGCTCCGGCTAGGTGTCTTCCTCAGGAAACTGGAAGACTAAGGGTAGACCATCGTGATGCGGCATGGCGTACGTTTAGGTCAGGCTAGTTGGAGGTAGACGACAGGAGAATCAGAGAGGAAGAGAGAAGATTGTAGTGATACCGGGTAGTGCGGGGTTGATTTTAAACTGCGGTGCCAGCGACATTAAAAGTGGGAGAAGTTGGGACGAAGGTGGGCGGTGGAGCCTGGTCAAAGGGCTCACCTCCCGGTGAGCCTGCACAGCGGTCTACTCGCATGCCTCCCTGTTAGCCGGCACAACGGTCTGCTCGCACGCCTCCTGTCGACTCACACGCTTGCTCGGACGGCACCTGCCGATGAGAAGCGGGACTCATGGTGGCATGGAAACGCCCACGGTTTAAATAGTGAAAGCATTCGCCTTAACGTGATAGGTCTTTGTTCCAAAATACCTTGGCTCTTCATTTGTGCAACTTGTCATAAGTAGCTTGTCTCAAATTGAAGAAAAAAAATGACAAAGGAATATGTGTGCCATATCACGTGGCCATGCTCAGTTTCATGAATTTCTGGTCACTTTTGGATTTTCTGAAATTTAAAATCCAGGATTCGAAACAATATCATAACCAGCATCATGCAATAAATTTTCAAGTGATACATCTGTCTGTTGTATTTCTTAAGAAAGGATTTGGTCAAACATTTTTCTTAGTTATACTTCAGACAAGTTATATATTCAGAGTAAAAGGATAATCCGTCCATACCAGTGCATTGCCTGATATATTAACTCTTTTTAGGGGTCCATGATATATTAACTCAAGTACTAGGCACGAACAAACGGGCTCAATTCTATGCTCATCCTAGTGTAGTAGTAGTAGTAGTAGTAGTAGTAGTAGTAGTAGTAGTAGTAGTAGTAGTAGTAGTAGTAGTAGTAGTAGTAGTAGTAGTAGTACTAGGCAATGCAGTTGACAGGTGACCTTGGGGAGCGGCGACCGAGGGAATTGAACCGTGCTCAGTGCGGTAGGTAATGTTTTCTAGTTACTAAATCATCCCTCCATTGTTCATCGGTAGTCATTATGAACTGGGGACATGAGGGGAATTTCCTAGGGCTAGAATTCTGGCCGCCAGATATTTCGACTCGAAATGCAGAGGCTCGACTGGTTGGGGTTGGCTAATGTGCGTACCACGCACGCCACCAGAAGGACACGAGCCCGGTTTTTTTGAGGATCAACACGAGCCAAGGTCTAGCTGGTACGCCGTTGGGTACCATTCGAGAATACAAAAGGAATCTTTTAAATTGCCGAACAAATCTATGTGTATTACAATGCCCGTATTTTCCTTGCAAATAGTAATCTCGATGTGGTAATTGATTTATGACGACTTCTTGAATTAGAGTGAGTTTGTGATATAGTGATCTCAACGTGGATTTCACATTTCATGGTATCCCTAGTAAGTTTTTCATTACAAATTCAAATTTAAAAGATGAACAATATGGTGGTGAGAAAACTTTGTATGTATCAAGCATATGACCACACACACACACGAACACAACAACAATCCAATAAGTATAGTGCATCTATTTTTTCAAACCATGCATGTTTGACACGAATTCAAAAATAATCCTTCTGTTCCTAAATATTAGTCTTTTAGAGATTTCAACAAGTGACAACATACAGAGCAAAATGAGTGAATCTACACTCTGAAATATGTCTATGGGGCTGTTTGGTTGTAGGTCTAGCATTGCCACACTTAGACACACATTTTTGCCAAACTTGCCTAAGGTTAGTTCATCAAAATGAGAGCCACAAGGTTGCAAGCCTAAGGGAATCTTGCCACACTTTTCATGTGTATGCCATGTGGGGCCCAAGTGTGGCTTGCCTAAGGTGTGGTGTCGGTGTCAAAACCGGCGGATCTCCGGTAGGGGGTCCCGAACTGTGTGTCTAAGGCGGATGGTAACAGGAGGCAGGGGACACGATGTTTTACCCAGGTTCGGGCCCTCTTGATGGAGGTAAAACCCTACATCCTGCTTGATTATTCTTGATAATATGAGTAGTACAATAGTTGATCTACCACGAGATCGGAGAGGCTAAACCCTAGAAGCTAGCCTATGGTATGATTGTATGTTGTCCTACAGACTAAAACCCTCCGGTTTATATAGACACCGGAGGAGGCTAGGGTTACACAAGGTCGGTTACAAAGGAGGAGATATGCATATCTGTATTGCCTGGCTTGCCTTCCGTGCCAAGTAGAGTCCCATCCGGACACGGGACGAAGTCTTCAATCTCGTATCTTCATAGTCCAACAGTCCAGCCAAAGGATATAGTCTGGCTGTCCGGAGACCCCCTAATCCAGGACTCCCTCAGTAGCCCCTGAACCAGGCTTCAATGATGATGAGTCCGGCGTGCAGTGTTGTCTTCGGCATTGCAAGGTGGGTTCCTCCTCCGAATACACCATGGAAGAGTTTGAATACAAGGATAGTGTCCGACCCTGCAAAATAAATTCCACATACCACCATAGAGAGAATAATATTTCCACAAATCTAATTTGCTGACACGTTTTGGCAGCATGACATCACGCCACGGCCCAGTAATTATTTGAACCGTTTTTCTTTAACCAGCCCCGCACATAACGCGAGGCGGTTTCTTGACACATCTTGTCAAAGCAGAGATCGTGTTTCCCTTATCACGGGATTCTCATTAATACAAACGTGGGTAACCCAACCGTGCATGTTGGTATGACTCCTAGATCTTAGGTAAGTCTCGAACGGCCACGAGGAGGACGCCTGATATTCATCCCCTTTATAAAGGGACATGGCTTTTTCTTTTTTCCCTCCTGCGCTCAATCGAATCCTTCCCCCGCCTCGAGTTCTAACACCCAAAGCCCAGGTTAGGTGCTTCGGACCTTCAATTATGTCCGGATCCAGCTTTCAAGGCCGGTGGATGCCTTCCTCCATCACGGAGGAGGACATCAAGAAGTTGAGGGAGGCCAGATATCTGACCGCCGAAATTTCGCATAGGCTGCCCGCCCGAGGGCAGGTCGTCCCTACTCCCGAACCCAACGAGAGCGTTGTGTTCGTCTCCCACTTCCTCCGAGGACTAGGCCTCGCTCTGGATCCCTTTGTAGGGGTCTTATGTTCTATTACGGGCTGGATTTTCATGATCTGGCCCCGGATTCCCTTCTTCACATCTCGTCATTATTGTTGTCTGTGAGGCCTTCCTCCGCATTACCCCTCACTTCGGCATGTGGCTCAAGACCTTCGATGTGAAGCCGAAGATGGTCGAGGGGCATTATGCAGCGTGCGGTGGTGCTCTAATAAGCAAAATTGCTAATGCTTCATGGCCAAAGGGTTCCTTTCCAGAGGTGTCCGGATTGTG
Source organism: Triticum urartu (assembly GCF_056163025.1). Taxonomy (NCBI): domain Eukaryota; kingdom Viridiplantae; phylum Streptophyta; class Magnoliopsida; order Poales; family Poaceae; genus Triticum; species Triticum urartu. The sequence continues at coordinate 277,152,557 of NC_141877.1, forward strand.
GCAAAGGGAGTGGTTTTACGTCACGGCTCCCCGAAGTGCCAAGTGGGTAGCTGCCCCCACCTTTCGCTCGGGCCCTCCACCACAACTGATGTCATGGATCAGCAGGGGGCTGAGCTGGGGTCCAGCCAAGGACGTGCCAATACTGCAGAGCCGTATCCGAGATCTCTTCGAGGGAGATTTCAGTCTGGTTATGGTGATGCAAGTTATGCTGGTTCGTCGAGTCCAGCCTTACAAACACCGGCCCCTCCGCATGTGGGAATTCAACCCGGAAGGACCGCGCACTATTCAGAATTTCCTTGGCATGACACACGAGGAGATGTACAAATCGTTCTTTGGACCCCAAATAGAGTGTCCGGACACTACCGAGGACGTGGGCCTGAGCTGCAACCGCCCCGCTGCCCAAGTAAGTAATCCCATGGCCGAACACACTGTCCTTTTATTTATCATGACATCATTCTGAAGAATCACTCTTTGACCAGGACTGGATAACAAAGGCGAAGATGATCCGGTGTTTGGCCCCCCTTCCTGAAGGCTTGGACAATCCGGTGCTGGAAAAGATGCTTGAGCCAACACCTTGTCTAGTGCCCTCAAAGGAAGATGAAGGGAATAAAGAGGTTAGTGCCTCCGCGAAGGAGGTTAGCCAGGGAGGAGGGACTGAAACTTCCTCTCCCCAGGGAAGGAAGAGGACCGCCTCCGATGACCCGGAGACAATGGTCTCCAAACGGGGGAAGAAATCTTCGCCGGAGGGTCCTGCCTCGGGGGCTACCCTGGCCGCACTATGCCCTCAAGGGGATCAGCCCTCCACCGAGCTGTAAGTAAAAGGGGAACTTAATAATGAAAATATCTCGCTTTACTTCTGAGGAAAATAACCGAAGCATTTATCTTGCAGTTCGGATCTTAGCCCTTCTCAGCAGAGCTCGTCTTCAGGGGATCTTCTTCTAGAGATGATTGAGAGCAAAACGCCTCCCCCTACTACACCGCCTTACGAGGCGGGCGACTCCGAGGTGTCGTCGCGGAGGGTTTCTCCTGATCCGGCAAGGCCAGAAGGTAATCCTATGGCCACCCGAAGTCCTTAGTATCCGGCTCTTGAAGAGAGCAATCAAAAGAGTCCGGCACCGTCTGGTGTGCAGTCGGACGTACTGAGGGATCTGCTAGAGCGAGCGACTCTCTCAGAAGAGCACCGTACATTAATGGGTACGGTGATTGAAAGGATTTCATCCGCCGAAAGCGGGTTGCATCAAGCCTTTATGTGTCTACTGACGGGTTTTGAGGTACGTGAAATGATGTACATTTTTGATAGTACCGCACATTTTTAGATGTGCCCTGTGTAGATAGTAGCCCCTTAGACTCTGGTTGTTGTCGAAAATGGCGGCAAACAGAGGATCATAGTCCCAGGTAATAACCAGACCACCTGTATGCACAGGTGGTTGAAGCTCCGGTGGCCAGCCGGACTGATGGGTTTGCCGAACTAAAGCGGCAGCTAGATGCGGAAGATGCCGACATCGTGCTTGTCAACAAGCGGCTTGACGAGGCACAGTGTAGGTGATTTTTCTGGTGATTGTCATGTAATAAGAGTAGCATGATGCCAGTATCTTTAATATGTTGTGACTGCAGATGGAGCTGCCACCGTGGAGACCCTTCGGGTGGAGCTTGCCCGAGCCAAGTGGCAAGCAAGGAGTAGTAATGCGGCTGCTTTAAAGGCGGCCGGAGAATTAAGGGCCGAACAGGCCGCGCATTGCGAGAGCAAGGAAAAAATAGCCAAGATGGTCATGGAGTTAAAAGATGCTGCTGACCGTTACCGGCTTCTTGAAGAGGAAAACCGGGCGAAGGCGACGGACCTGGAGAAGGCCCGGGTGGCTGCGAAGGAAGCCCGCTCCAAAATTAGAGTGACGAAGGAGGACCTGAATCAAGCTGCAGATATCATGTCTAGGAAGCTCTTCTTGTTGCGGACTAAGTTCGGAGATCCGAAGTATGCTCCTCTGGACCGGCTATGCAGTTCTGCGGACGCGTACATGGATTTGGCTGCAAGTGTTGCTGATGCAGCCGAGTACTTCAAGGATCAGAAAGGTCCCGAAGTGGAAAATCTGTTCTGGTCACAGTTTCACGCTCCAGTTCGTCCGCTGCTGCTGAATGAGCGATTGACCGGTTGGGCCGAGCTCCATAGGTTGTCCGAACTTGCCACGAGGTCCATTGTGGATCACCTGTGGCCGGGAGGGCCAAGGCCGAGTAGCTAGTTTAGCTTAGTGCAACAATTCCTTGAAGCTGTGCCACACATCGATGCTGTAAAGAGATCAGCGTGCATACAAGGTGCGCGGATGGCCCTTGCCCGTGTTAAAACATACTGGGCGGAGATGGAGGCCACCACTATTGCGGCACAGGGTTCGACCATAGGCCGAGTGGCTGCCGAGCACTACTTTGAAGAAGTCCTTGAAGGCGCTCATTCGATAGAGGCTCAGTGCTCGAAGAATATTATTTTCCAGTGACATGTATTCCCATTGTAAAAACAATGTTTTATTGAATTTATCAAGGCTGTATTTATACTTTTGCCCGAAAGTGCTATGATGCCTCCTGTGCGGCCATTTATGTATATATGTATATAACCTGAAAGATGGAAGTCATCGGCTTCAGTCCCCACGCATATAATGCGGGGGTGTTCACAGAAGACGCATGTTCACACTTGATCCAACGTCTTGGTCCATTAAGGAGGTGATAGCGCAGCGAACTAGGCAACCAGACTATAATGCCTTAACACTTTCACTTAGCCAGAGGAGTTTGACAGTGGGGCCACTATATAGCCCCTGGCGGCTCCGCGCTCATCCGGATTCGGGGTGCGTACATGCCTGGCCGGGAAACGGCCCTTCGTTAAGGCGGAGGAATCCCGAAGATTCCGCTAGATCATCGAGTGGTTGACCAGTCTCACGCTATATCATGACAGTCATTTTTCGGCTTTCTCTGCTGAGGTCATTGTTGAGGAAATCGTTAACTAGTAGCTGCTCGGTTGGCTGGTGAGTAGGGGATTAATTCGCTAATCGGCAAGTTAATATGTGAATTTATCAATTAATTGGACGATTAATTAGTTTATCGGCTAGTCGGTGACCCTATGAGTAGGGATTAGTCGGCAAGTTAACTGGTTAATCAGACGAATTCTTGAACAGGGACTGAGGTGCTCGTCTGGATGAACCAGGGCACAATCGCAGTAGTTCTCCTGGTGCCGCTTTAGCCGATAGAGCGGAACGTAAAGCAGCAAAACACAGGAGCCGAGCAAACCCAACATTTGACCAAAGACATGATTCGGAGCTGATGCATATAAGGCCAAACTAGCAACGCCGAACACTCCCTAAGGTATTCGGTCTTTATGATGTAAACCGGGCCTAAACAGTGCCCTTTGTAATAAGCCCCTGGTGTCCAGGTATGCGCAATATTCTAACGTGGCCACATGCCAATACGTCAGCATCCTTCTCAATTGTACTGAGAATCCAAGGGATGTGTATCAACAATGGACAGTAAAAAAGGTTTACGCAGAGTCTTAATCTAAAAAGAATCCTTGGAACGGGTCCCTGCTGCACCTCTGCGCCTATGTCTCCGTTGTGCCGTATTCTGAACGGGTGTAGCACGATGGTCATCTGAAAAAGAAAGGAACTTAATTGAAAAGTTGTCGTGCAAAAGGTAGGTAATACTAAATAAACCATGTACAGTTCGAAATGAGTAAAGTTGAGCCTAATTTTCACTTGTTTGCGCGCGTTGAGCCCCTTGTATTGTAATAGGGGTATGACCATCAAACCTGTATTAATTACATATAGCTGCGCCGGACTCGTCCAACCGCGTCCGTGGTCTTAACGACCTGTCAGATGCTTTAGTTGGTGAGGCCATTTAGTGTGCGGCTGCCAAGGCAGCCGCACGGTCTTCCGCGTGCAAGGAGCGCTCAATATTTCCATTTACTGTAAATATGCCACGTGGATCGGGCATCTTAAGCATGAGAGAAGCGTAATGTGGTATTGCTTAAAGCGAGCAAATGCTTCGCGTCCGAGTAGTGCTTGATAGCCACTTTGGAACGGAGCGATGTGGAACATTAAATTTTCACTGAGGAAGTTACTGGGAAAGCTGAATATAACCTCTAGTAGCAGGGAGCCCGTGCAATGGGCCTGTGGGCCTGGCGTTACTCCTTTAAAGGTAGTATTGCTGCAGCTAATTTTTGTTAGGTCTATCCCCATTTTGCGGACTGTGTCCTGATATATCAGGTTTAAACTGCTGCCGCCATCCATCAGGACTCGTGTGAAGTGGTATCCGTCAATTGTTGGGTCTAATACCAAGGCAGCCCATCCAGCACGCCAGATACTTGCCGATTAATCCCGATGGTCAAAGGTGATCGGTTGGGACGACCAGTGGCAGAACTCCGCGGTGATAGGCCCTGGGGCATGTGTCTCTAGGAGTGCCGCTTTGTTTCTCCCCTTTGTCACGTGTAACACGTTTACTGTTTTGACTTCTGGTGGAAATTTCTTCTGTTCCCCAGTGTTTTGCTTGTGAGGCTCGTCCTCGTCTTCGCTTGGTGTATCCTGCCCCTTATGTTCGGCGTTGAGCTTGCCGGACTGCTTGAAGACCCAACATTCTCTATGGGTATGATTTGTAGGTTTATCTGGGTTGCTATGGATCTGACATATTTGGTCCAGAATCTTGTTTAGGCTGGACAGTTCGTCTCTGTTGCCTTTGGAGGGCAGCTTTTGCTGACCTGGCCGAGAGCTTCTGAATCTGGCATTTACCGCCGTGCTCTTCGGGCTATCTTCTTTATTCTGGTGCTTGTTTTTGCTGCGTCATGATTTTCCATTTCCATCCCTGACTTCGGATGTACTTGGGTCGCTGGTGCTGCATCGGGCTAACCAGCTGTCCTCGCCCGTGCAAAAGCGGCTCATGAGGCTTGTTAATGCTGCCAATGTTCTCGGCTTTTCTTGGCCGAGGTGTCTGGCAAGACATTCGTCTCGAACGCTGTGCTTGAAAGCTGCTAAGGCTTCGGCGTCCGGACAGTCGACTATTTGGTTATTTTTAGTGAGGAACCTATTCCAAAGCTTTTGGGCTGACTCTCCAGGCTGTTGAGTTATATGACTTAAATCGTCTGCATCCGGTGGTCGAACATAGGTCCCTTGAAAATTTGCCTGAAAGGCGTCTTCGAGCTCTTCCCAGCTTCCAATGGAGTTTTCGGGGAGGCTTTTAAGCCAGTGACGAGCTGGCCCTTTGAGCTTGAGGGGTAAGTACTTGATGGCGTGGAGATCGTCTCCTCGAGCCATATGGATATGGAGGATCTAGTCCTCAATCCAGACCCCAGGGTCTGTCGTTCTGTCGTACGCCTCTATGTTTACGGGTTTGAATCCCTCTAGAAATTCATGGTCCAGCACCTCATCGGTGAAACATAGGGGGTGTGCGGCACCCCTGTATTTGGGTGTATCGTGGTGTTGGGATGTTTGTTGTGTTGCATTGCATGCTAGAGCGCGCTTGCGTGGCCTGTAGATGGATCTGGTTGCATCGTCCTTTTGATGCGAGCCCTCACGTGGATCGCGTATTGGCTTATGTGCAGCGCCGTTTGCCGCTCTATGCTGGCCACGAGGTCGTCTATCCGACCGGATGGCCGGTTAGTTTTTTGGTTGCGGGGGATCTAAGGCCTCCTCATCGAATTCAGGTAGCAACTTTCGCTTCGGGTAGCTCTTGGTGTGGCGATTACCGCCGTACTTCGCTGTAGTGTTGAGTACTTCACTCCATCTGATTCTGAGTGTGTCTTGTGCAGCCCTGAGCCTTTGCTTCTGCTTTTTCAGACTCCTCGCAGTGGCAACAAGCCTTTGATGGGCATTCTGTTGCTCCGGGTGCCTGTCCAGTGTGATGTCGTCCGGACTGTTATCTTCGACGGAGTCGGGTTGTACGGTTTGATTCTCCGTGTTGCCGTGGTCGGGCGATGGTTCACCCTGCTCTATTGCTGGGTCTATATGATCGCTGTTTCTGCCGAGGCGGGATTTGGAGCGGCGCTTACGCCGCCGCTTTGACTGCTTCTCGAGGGAACAACCCTTCGCTGTGTCCTTCCGTTGCTCGTCATCGTTTTCTTTGGGTGTGTCCACCATGTATACATCATATGATGAAGTGGGCGTCCAGTGCCCTGTGGGCTGTTGTTCCTGTTCGTCTCCTGCATCGTCGTCCATACCATCAATGTCTTTGGAGTCAAAGTCGAGCATGTCGGTCAAATCATCGACCGTGGCTACTAAGTGGGTGGTAGGTGGGCAGCGAATTTCTTCGTCATCCGCATCCCAATCCTGCCGAACATAGTTCGGCCCGGACTCTCCTGACAGGGAGAGAGACCTTAATGAGTTCAGTATGTCGCCAAAGGGTGAGTGTTGAAAGACATCCGCGGAGGTGAACTCCATGATCGGTGCCCAGTCGGATTCGATAGGACGGGCGCAGGCGGTTCGGAGTCCGTGGTCGGGGAAGAATCCGGTAGTTCAGCGTCACGGCTCCCGTGAAGGGTAAGGTCGATACTCGGCTCGATCGCCGCTGAGAATACGGCCTCCATGGCAGGGTCTATCCACCCGTCCGTAGATGGTGCAATTGGCTCCGAATTGAGGGTCGGAGCGGTCGCTGGTGCGATCTGCCGAACACTGTCCGATGGTAGAGCTAAATCATGCTCATCGTGACCGTGCGGCGCACTCGGCAAGGGCTTGAATCCGTCGAAGATCAAGTCTCCGTGGATGTCGGCTGTGTAGTTTAAGTTTCCAAATCCGACCTGATAGCCAGGGGCGTAGCTCTCGATCTGATCCAGATGGCCAAGCGAGTTGGCCCGCAGTGCGAAGCCGCCGAATACAAAGATCTGTCCGGGGAGAAAAGTCTCACCCTGGACTGCATCGCTATCGATGATCGAAGTAGCCATCAAGCCTAACGGTGACGACACAGAGATACTCTCAATGAAAGCACCAATGTCGGTGTCAAAACCGGCGGATCTCGGGTAGGGGGTCCCGAACTGTGCGTCTAAGGCGGATGGTAACAGGAGGCAGGGGACACGATGTTTTACCCAGGTTCGGGCCCTCTTGGTGTCGTCGGAGTGTCGGCTTGAACGGCTCCTTCTTGAAGTGGAAGAAGAGCGGTTGAGCAACAAAGCGCAAATCTCGTCCATCCTTGCGTCATTCTCTTGCTTGTGATCATCGAGCTTGTTGTCAAAGTAGTCCCTTGTACGTTGCTCGGAAAGTCGCAAGTCGGCGGCAAGGTTGTCGATGCGTTCACTCATAGCTTGTTGCTCTTGATGCAAAGCACGTTGTGCACCAAAGAGGTGACTCTTGGTGACGAAGGAGTTCATGTCATCGTCTTGATCCATGAAGAGTGGGTTGGTAGAAGTACTTGGCCTATCCATCATTCCAAGACAAGTGTGAGTGGAAGATAGGGAAGAACCAATATCAAATGTACCTTGACCGATGTTGACAATGGATCAAATATGACTCCAATGTGTAACAAAGAAATAGCACAATTGGTACCAATTCTTGTCGGTTCTCACACCTACACAAGTAAAAGCTTTTGGTGGAGCTTGGTTAGGATGGTGGCACAATTTTTAATGTGAATGTAAGCAAGATTCAAGAATGTTGGAAAAGATTCGCAAGATGCAATGTAACAAGTAGACCAAGCATATATGGTACACGGAAACACACACGCAAAAAGATAAGTGGGGGTTGAGCAACCAAGGGTGAGCCAAAATGTGGAATCCACAAAAATGCTCTTGTTGCACAACACTAGAGAGATGCTAGCACGATTGCACGATAGGCGGATACAAGAACTTGTGCACAACCCACTTAGCAAAAATGCAATGGCTTCTATCCCAAATATGTTTTATGCAAGGTGGTGCTATGTTATGATCCAAGATGATCGAGTATGACAATCTTAATGTTGTATGATGCTATGGTTCTTGCTTAAAAGCTCTTTGCTTATCTTTCCTCTTTGCTTAAAAGCTTGGTTGGCTCTTTGATGTTTGAGCTCTTTTCTTATGCGACGCTTGACGAACCAAGATAGCAAGTGAGTATGCGATGACAACTTTGTGACACAAGAGATGATAACAATATAATCAACAATGATGCATGTATGTATGCTATGGGGAAGTATGATCACTAAAGTGCACAAGTCTCGTTGCCGGCAATACTCAATGGCTAGTCTCGATGGGTAAGCAACGCAAAGGAGTTAGGCGATGATGGTTAACAATGTGATGGCAAGAATGATATGTCCAATACCAAGATGAGGTTACTGGTCTTGCTTCCGGTATGGTGTCAAAATGGTGGCACGAATACCAAGTCATAGTCGAGGTGGTCGTTGTTGATGACCGGTGTTGACGACGCGTCCGTGGCGAAAAATGAGCGGCGGTGATGTCGATGTCGAACCGTACCTAGATAGCCGAAACACAAAAGGCGACCAAAATCGTCGGAGTAGGTGGCGGTGAGGTGGTGGTGTGGGTTGGGATAATGTCAAAGAGTGCGGGAAGTCGGTGGTGGTGTAGCGGATGAAATGGTGGAAGTAGCGGTCGTCCGGTGGTGGCCGGATGTCCGGTTGACGGTCGTCCGGTCGGGTCGGATGTCCGGTGCCTCCTAGGTCGCCGGATATCCGGTGATGTGCCGGTCGTCTTGTGGTCGGGGTCAACGCGAGTTTGTAGATCCGGGAGGTGATTTTGGGGGGGATATGGGGGATTTGGGAGGGATTTCGAGGTGGAGATAGTGGGGGAAGGCTAGATCTACTTGCAACGCGACAAATTCATGGATCAAAACCAACAGAACATCATCAAAACTCACAAAACACAAGAAAAATTTTGGGGCTATTTTTGTGGGGATTTTCGGATTAGGACGAAAAACAACAAAATCAAGCTAGAAAAACGAAGAGGGGGCTCCGAAATCGTGATCAACCTTGCTCATGATACCAAGATGATGTAGGGTGGAACCCTAGATGGCCGATCTTTCACGAAAGGAGCGGATCCCAAAGAGAAACATGAAGAACACGAGGGGGATTCACGAGGGAAAACACAAGAGAAACACTCAAACCAAGAAGATTCAATTACACATGTGCTAGATCCTCGAAACACAAAGAGATACAAGATGATCCACGGTCAACAAAGGACGATACAATTAACCGGTTCTTCTCCTAGAAGGAGGTCTTTATGGGGCCGCCCAAGAGGGGGGTCTTGAATCCAAGTTGATCTTCTTCGAAGAGGGGCCGCAGTCTCTCTCTCGAGGAGGAGATCGGGATGGATGAGCGAAGCTCTATCTCGAAGTATGAGCTAAACCAACGCTAACCCTAGCTATGATGAATGGGGGTCTATTTATAGTCTAAGTGCAAAAGGGGGCGAAGAGAAGGGGGTACATGGGCCTCGGGCCCGAATCTGGATGCAGCCAGGTACCGGACGTCCGCTGGGGACCGGTCGTCCAGTGTCTCAGGAGCTGCCGGACGTCCGGTGTCCTCCGGTCGTCCGCTGGTTCTGCTCTGTGATGGGGGCGCTGGACGTCCGGAGGCTCCGGACTTCCACTGATGTTGCCTCGGGTGCTGGTGTGCCAGTCGTCCGGTCCGGACCGGACGTCCGCACGTTCGCTTCGGGTGTAGGGGCACCGGTCGTCTGGTCTGGGCTGGACGTCCGCTGGCTGGAGCTCGGCTGACGCTTCAGGCGCCGGACGTCCGGTCCCAGCCGGTCGTCCGATGGCTGGGAAATTTCCTCCAGCTCTTCTTCTTCTCCGTCTTCTCGTCCATCTTCCTCTTCTTCTTGTCCTTGCTCCTTAGATTCTCCATTGTACCTGAGTATGCATAATGTATCCATATGAGGTAGTAACCATGCTTCCTGTGCATCGGAGTGGAATTGTGAGAGGAGAGATGTCACCTCGGTTTCAAGGGCTCTTGCGCGTGATCGAGTCATGGGCCCAGTAGGCACTTGGTGAGACGATGGTAGGTCCATGGGGATGACCTTGGGATGCTCCGCATCACTAGGTGTCACTTGGGAGCCTCCGACAAGATTGTGGAGTTGAACCAAGGAGTTTCTAAGGGCAATGAGATCGCCTACTTCGTGAAGATCTACCGCTAGTGAGGCAAGTCCTTCGTGGGCGACGGCCGTGATGGAATAGACAAGGTTGCTTCTTCGTGGACCCTTCATGGGTGGAGCCCTCCGTGGACTCGCGCAACCGTTACCCTCCGTGGGTTGAAGTCTCCATCAACGTGGATGTACGATAGCACCACCTATCGGAACCACGACAAAAACATCCGTGTCTCCAATTGCGTTTGAATCCTCCATACCCTTCCCTTTACATTCTTGGAAGTTGCATGCTTTACTTTCCGCTGATCATATACTCTTTTGCATGCTTGCTTGAATTGTGTGGAGATTGCTTGACTTGTGCTAAGATAGCTAAAATCTGCCAAGAACTAAAATTGGGAAAAGGCTAGATTTTTATTTGGTCAAGTAGTCTAATCACCCCCCTCTAGACATACTTTCGATCCTACAAGTGGTATCAGAGCGTTGGTCTCCATTTGCTTTGATTTCCATAGCTTTTGGCGGTCATAGCCTTGGTTTCACAACCTAGGAGAGTATGGCGTCTAGCGAGGGAAATTATCACCGTAGAGGTCCTTACTTTGATGGTACTAATTTTGCTAGTTGGAAGCATAAGATGGAAATGCATATTCTTGGACATAACCCCGCCGTTTGGGCTATTGTGTGTATTGGCTTGCAAGGTGAATTCTTTGACGGGAAAGAAGCGAACCGTGAAGCCACCGCGGAAGAGTTGAAAATGCTGCAATACAATGCTCAAGCTTGTGATATCCTCAACGGATTGTGCCCCGAAGAATTCAACAAAATCAGCCGTCTTGAGAATGCAAAGGAAATTTGGGATACTTTGATTGATATGCACGAAGGTACCGACTCCGTCAAGGAATCCAAATTGGATGTGCTTCAAAGTCAACTTGACAAGTTCAAAATGAAGGATGGTGAAGGTGTCGCTGAAATATACTCTAGGCTTGCTCTTATCACAAATGAGATTTCCGGCTTAGGGAGTGAAGAGATGACCGATAGATTCATCATCAAGAAGATCCTAAGAGCCTTGGATGGAAAATATGATACCGTGTGCACATTGATCCAAATGATGCCAAATTACAAAGATCTCAAGCCAACGGAAGTCATCGGAAGAATTGTTGCTCATGAGATGTCACGCAAGGATAAAGAGGAACTTCACAACAAATCAAGTGGTGCTTACAAAGCCTCATGTGAAGCCCCCACATCATCGAGTGAGAAACAAACCTTCAATGAAGAATTGAGCTTAATGGTGAAGAACTTCAACAAGTTCTACAAGAGTAGAAGCAAAGAGAGAAGCTCCAAGTCAAGGTCCTACAATGACAAAAGATCTTCTAGTCGAGAGCGAAACTGCTACAATTGTGGAAGGCCCGGACACTATTCCAATGAGTGTACGGCCCCCTACAAGAGAAGAGAAGATACTCCCAAGAGAAGAAGTAGAAGAGAAGAATCACCATCTAGAGAAAGAAGGAGTAGAGATGATCGCTATGAACGAAGACCCTCACGGAGAAGCAAGGATTCGGAAAGAAAGGACAAGTCATCAAGGAGCTACACAAAATGAAGACATCAAGCTCATGTTGGTGAATGGGTATCCGGCTCCGACTTCGACAACCACTCCGAGAGAAGCTCATGATGATTTACTTGTTGACAACTCTAGTGATGAATACTATGATGAAACATCAATTAACCATGCTAATCAAGATAAAACGAATGACAATGATAAGGAGAAGATTGAGTCTCTAACTAAAGAACTAAACACTCTTAAGTTAGCTCATGAAACTATCTTAGGAGATCATCGAGAACTTTTAAGGACTCATGAGAAATTACACTTTGAAAAGCTCAACCTTGAGCAAGATCATGAGTTCTTAAAAGCAATCAATGATGATCTTCGTAAGAAAAGTTCTTCTTACATTGCCAAGCGTTTACTCTTATCCACTTACATGCCTCAAGTCAAGTCTAGTAACAAGAACAAGAAAGATTCTTCCTCTAATAGTAACAATAATCATGCTAAATCCAATATTGTTGCTTCTAGTAGTTCTCTTGATTCCACTAATGATTCTCTTAGCCAAGTTACACTTGAGCAAGAAAATAGCTTATTGAAGGGAATTATAGAGAAAGGTGTTTACAAGAGCCTTGCCGGAAGTAAGCAATTCAAGGAAATTGTACGCAAGCAAGGAAGGCACCGGAAGAATCAAGGTGTTGGTTTTGAACGAAAGTTCAATTCCAATGGAGTTGAGTGGGAAGAAGATCAATACCCCAAGACGAAATTTGTTCCTCAACAAGAGAGGTATGATCCTACTTCTTTCAAAGGGACACAAGCTTAAGATGATCTTCCACCACAAGACCACAAGCAAAAAGGCAAGGACAAGCTTCAAGAGGAAATTGATGCATTTGAAGAAGCTCCTAAGGCCTTGGTCAAGTGGGTTCCCAAGACTACCTCAAGTTCCACTTCATCAAGTACAACTACAACACCAAGGATTCCCATCAAGATGGTGTGGATCCCGAAGAAGAAGAACTAGAGAGTTCTTGAGGGTGACTCTGCCAACATACTTCACTCTTATCATCTTGGCAAGAACAAGTGCAATCAACTTCCACATCTTGCACTAGTTCAAGGAGTCACAAACCCTCTTGTTGGTAAGACAAGGGACAAGGTAACATAAAAGCTTTCATAGACATCATCTTGTGTGTGCATCACTTTATGTCTATGGATATCCTTGTTCGTTCCTTGTGGGACTAACCCGTGTAGGTATTGAAAGTGCAACTCACTCCAATGGATAGCTCCAAATGATCTACATAAACATTGAGCATCCACATCTTCAACATCTACATGAAGTCATCATCAACAAAACACAAGGTTAGTTCATCCCTCTTAGGGGGGATCTCACATCTAGGGGGAGCTTTACTCTAAGAATTGAGCTAAAGCAACTCTAATGGTGTGAACACAACAATGCTTTATGTAAAAGTGGTAACCCCACTTGTGCTTAAACGATGAGTATGACCTATGATCAAATGTTCTCATTTGACTCCTAAGTCAATATACTCATATATAGATGACCTAGTCATCGCAAATTTTTTGATAGATGCTAGAATTGGTTGTGCATGCTTTGCCACATATGTCAATTGCCATTTTATTGTGTGAGCATGTTGATTGCATATTTTACTCATTCGAGGACATCCACTTGTTGTTTTGATTGATTGGTTTTCTTTTCTTTTGCCAAGTGGATGGACAAGAATGCCTAAGAACCCTCTCTCGCTATCTATGCTTTTCTCGTCTCCAACTCTATTCATGATACATCACAAAATTTGATCAAGTCAGATTCGAACCACTCTATGTGAGGAGCACTCGGAGTCCCTGAGGGAGTCCTGGATTAGGGGGGTGTTCGGGTAGCCGGACTCCTGGACTATGAAGATACAAGATTGAAGACTTCGTCCCGTGTCCAGATGGGACTTTCCTTAGCGTGGGAGGAAAGCTTGGCGATGCGGATATTCAGGATCTCCTACCATTGTAACCGACTCTGTGTAACCCTAACCCTATCCAGTGTCTATATAAACCGGAGGGTTGTAGTCCGTAGGCAATCAACTCCATATACAACAATCATACCATAGGCTAGCTTCTAGGGTTTAGCCTCCTTGATCTCGTGGTAGATCTACTCTTGTACTACCCATATCATCAATATTAGTCAAGCAGGACGTAGGGTTTTACCTCCATCAAGAGGGCCTGAACCTGGGTAAAACATCGTGTTCCCTACCTCCTGTTACCATCCGGCCTAGACGCATAGTTCGGGACCCCCTACCCGAGATCCGCCGGTTTTGACACCGACATTGGTGCTTTCATTGAGAGTTCCTCTGTGTCGTCGCCTTTAGGCCCGATGGCTCCTTTGATCATCAACAACGATGCGGTCCAGGGTGAGACTTTTCTCCCCGGGCAGATCTTCGTCTTTGGCGGCTTTGCTCTGCGGGCCAATTCGCTCGGCCACCTGGAGCAGATCGAAAGCTACGCCCCTGGCCATCAAGTCAGGTTTGGAAGCTTAAACTACATGGCTGACATCCGCGGAGACTTGATCTTCGACGGGTTCGAGCCACGGCCAAGCGCGCCACACTATCTCGAGGGGCATGATCTAGCTCTGCCTCCGGACAGTGTCCTGGAGGCCGCACACGCATCGGTTCCGACCCCTAACTCGGAGCCTATTGCGCCAATCGAGGATGAGCGGTTGGACGTCACCTCGGGGGCTTCGATCTCAAAGGCGGTCGAGCCGAACGCTAGCCCCGCACTTTGCATGATCCGTTACTCCGAGGATCTGGACTCCTTTCCAAACTCCGAACCCCCCGCGCCCCTGCCGATCGAATCCGATTGGGCGCCGATAATAGAGTTCACCGCCGCAGACATCTTCAGCACTCGCCTTGTGGCGATATCCTGAACTCTCTCAAGTCTCTCTACTTATCAGGAGAGCCCTGGCCGAACTACGGTCAGCGAAGATGGGATACGGACGATGAAGAAATTCAAAGCCCACCCACCACCCACTTGGTAGCCACTGTCGACAATTTAAATGACGTGCTCAACTTCGACTCCGGAGACATCGAGAGCATGGATGACGATGCAGGAGATACCGACGAACCAACGCCCATAGGGCATTGGACAGCCACCTCATCTCACGATGTGTACATGGTGGACACCCCTAAAGGAAGCGACAACGAGGAAAAAGGGGATGGGACGGGAGATCGACCCCCCGAAAAGCAATAAAAGCGTCGGCATAAACGCCGACCCAAGCCCCGCCTCGACAAAAACCCAGCCATAGAGCAGGACGAGCCGGTAGACGACGAGCAGGCCTTAGAGCAACCATCCGAACAGGGCAACACGGATAGAGAAACCGAACATCCCTCCTCCAGCGAAAACGGCATTCCGGACGACCTCACGCCGAATAAACCTATGGAGCAGAAGAATCTCCACGAGAGGCTCGTTGCAACTGCACGCAGCCTAAAAAAGCAGAAGTGGAAGCTAAAAACAGCGGAAGATGCACTCCGGATTAGATGGAGCAAAGTAATCAATACCACAGATAAGTATGGAGACAGTCGCCGCACTAAAAGCTATCCGAAAAGAAAGCTACTGCCTGAATTCGACGAAGAGGCCCTAGAGCCCTCGCATTCAAAAAATGGAAAAGCCACACGGTCGGATAGACGACCCCATAAAGCGGCAAGCGGCGCTGCACCTAAATCGGCATGCAACCCACTTAAGGATTCGCATCATGGCCCAGTCAGGTCCATTTATGGGCCAAGAAAGCAAGCTCTCATAAGCAACGCTACGAAGCCATCATCAGAATCCGGCACACCCAAATACAGGGGCGTCGCACACCCCCTATGTTTCACCGATGAGGTCCTGGACTATGAATTCCCAGAGGGATTCAAACCCGTAAACATAGAGGCATATGATGGAACAACAGACCCTGGAGTTTGGATCGAGGATTATATCCTCCACATACACATGGCTAGAGGAGATGATCTCCATACCATAAAATATCTACCCCTTAAGCTTAAAGGGCCAGCCCAGCATTGGCTTAAAAGCCTTCCTGAAAACACAATTGGAAGCTGGGAAGAGCTCGAGGATGCTTTCTGAGCAAACTTTCAAGGGACCTATGTCTGCCCTCCGGATGCAGACGATCTTAGTCACATAACTCAACAACCCGGAGAATCAGCTCGGCAGTTCTGGAATAGATTCCTCACTAAAACGAACCAGATAGTCGACTGTCCGGACGCCGAAGCCTTAGCAGCTTTCAGGCATAACGTCCGAGACGAATGGCTCGCCAGACACCTCGGCCAAGAAAAGCCAAGAACAATGGCCGCACTAACAAGCCTCATGACCCGCTTTTGTGCAGGGGAGGACAGCTGGTTGGCAAGGTGCAGCCCCAGCGACCCAAGTACATCCGAAACTAGTGATGGAAATGGAAAACCGCGACGCAACAAGGACCGTCGCTGGACTAAGGACAAAAGTCCGAAGAGAACGACAGTCAATGCCGGATTCAAAGGCTCGCGACAAAATCAAGAAAAATCGCCCCCCCCCGGGATAACAGGGACGATCCATCTAACCTAATAAAATTCTGGACAGGATATGTCAGATACACAGTACTCCCGGGAAGCCTGCTAACCATACCCACAGAGACTGTTGGGTTTTTAAACAATCCGGCAGACTCAATGCCGAACACAAGGGGCTCGACACACCAAGCGAAGACGAGGACGAACCCCAAAAGCAGAGCAGCAGGAAATAAAAGAACTTCCCACAAGAAGTAAAGACAGTGAACTCACTTCACATAACAAAACATGCGGCGCCCGTAAAGGTACGCACCACACGGCCCATCCCCAAAGGGTCCTGCCACTTGTTGTCAAAACCGATCATCTTCGATCAGCTAGATTATTCTAGGAATATCAAGAATGTAGGCTGGACTGCCTTGATACTCGATCCAATAATTGGCGGACTCCAGTTTTCAAATGTCCTTATGGACGGCGGCAGTGGACTAAACCTGATATATCAGGATACAATCTAGCACATGGGGATAAACCCAGCAAGAATCCGCCACAGCAAAACCTCCTTTCAAGGGGTAATACCTGGTCCGGACACCCATTGTATGGGTTTTCTCCGGCTCGAAGTCATATTCGGCTCTGCCGATAACCTCCGCCGTGAAAAGCCGACCTTCCATATCGTCCCGTTCTCAAGTCGCTATCAAGCACTACTAGGACGCGAAGCTTTCGCTCGCTTTAACGCAATACCGCATTATGCATCTCTTATGCTTAAGATGCCCGGTCCACGAGGCATCATCTCTTTGAAGGGGAAGCACTAAAGTGCGCCCCCAAGCGGAGGACTGTGCGGCCGCTTTGACAGCCCCACAACAAAATGGCCTCACCGTCCAAAAAACTTCGAAATAGGTCATTCAAGACCACGAACGCGGATAGACGAGTTCGGTGCAAAATCATCATTGATGCAGGCCTAGAAGCCATATACCCCCGCACTAGGGGCTCCACGCATATACAATAAGAGACAATAAAGCTCAATCTTATATATCTTACTTTATACTTTGCTTATTTTAAGTTTTTTCGGCACGACCCATTTTCAACTCAGTTCCTCTCTTTTACAGATGAACGTCGTGCGGCGCCCGTCCAGGATACGACACAACGGAGACACAGGTGCAGACGTGCAGTAGGGACCCATCCTAAAGGATTCTTTTTAGATTAAGACCCTGCGTAAACCTTTTTTACTGTCTCTTGTTGCTACACATCCCCTGGTTTTTTCTTTCTGATATAACCAAGGAGGAGGCTGGCGTCTTGGCATGTGGCCACGTCAGAATTTTTGCGCGTACCTGGACACTAGGGGCTTTTTTAATGAAGAGTGTTGTTTCGCCCGCACTCATAAAGACCGAACACCTTAGGGAGTGTTCGGCGTCGCGAGTTTTGGCATTATATGCATCAGCTCCGAATCATGTCTTTGGTCAAATGTTGGGTTGCCCGGCTCCTGAGTTCGGCTACCTTATGTTCCGCTCTATCGGCTAAGGTAGCACCAGGAGAACTACTGCGATTGTGCCCCGGTTCGGCCGGGCGAGCACCTCAGTGGAGAAAGCCGAAAACTGACTGTCATGATGTAGCGTGAGACTGGTCAGCCACTCGATGACCTATCGGAATCTATCGGATTCCTCCGCTTTAACGAAGGGCCGCTTCCCGGTCAGGCACATAGACGCCCCGAACTCGGACGAGCGCAGTTGCCACCAAGGGGCTACCTAAATAGTCTCACTATCAAACTCCTATGGCTAAGTGAAAGTGTTAAAGCATTATAGTCCGGTTGCCTGGCTCGCTGTGCTATCACCTCCTTTGTAGGACCAAGACGTTGGGTTAAGTGTGAAAATGCGTCTTCTGCGAGCACCCCCGCACTATGTGCGTGGGGGCTGAAGCCAAGGACTGCCATCTTTCAGATTCTATATATATATATATATATCTTAAAACGGCCGCACAGGAGGTGTTCCCAATACTTGGAGGCACAAGTATAAAAAAGGCCACTACAGTTTATCAAAATATTACTTTATAATTACATATGCTATCATAACATAGCATCTTTCGGGCACTGCGTCTCTGTTACACGAGCGCCTTCAAGAACTTCCTGAAAATAGTGCTCGGAGGGTACTCGGCTTTTGTCCGAATCTCGGGACGCAACAACGGTGGTCTCCATCTCTGCCTAGTATGTCTTAACACGGGCAAGAGCCATCCTAGCGCCCACTACGCATGCTGACCTCTTCATTGCATTTATACGCGGCACCGCGTCAAGGAATTGCTGCACCAAGCTGAAATAACTCTTCAGCGCCGATCTCCCCGGCCACAGGTGACCCATGACGTACTTCATGGCGATTCCAGACAACCTATTCAGTTCGGCCCATTGAGCCAAACGATCATCCACTGCCAGTGGACGCTCTGGATTGTGAAACTGCGACCAGAAAAGCTTTTCCACTTCGCGATCTTTCTGATCTCGAAAGTGTTCAGTCGCATCAGCAGCACTCGCTGCCAAGTCCAGATAGGTATCCTCCACACTCCACATCCAGTCCAACGGAGCAAACTTCGGATCACAAAATTTCCTTCGCAGCATAAAGGGCTTTCCAGCCGCAATCTGTTCGGCCTGACGCAGCTCCTCCTTCGCAGCTCTCATCGCAGAGCGCGCGTCCTTGGCATTGGCAACGGCCTTCTCTAAGTCCGTCTGTTTTGCCTGGTCTTCTTTTTCAAGAAGTCTGCAACGGTCTGTAGCGCTTTTTAACTTTTCGGCCATCTCGGCCATCTCTTCCTTGCTTCGGCAATGAGCAGCCTGTTCGGCTCTCAGCTCTTCAAGGGCTTTCCTAGTGGCCGCATCACTTTCGCTGGCTTGTTCTTTAGCTCGGGCAAGTTCTGCCCTAAGACTCTCCACGGCGGCCGCACCATCTGCGTCAAGCACACACATCATAAGACACAGGCATAAAACTGTTCTTACCTGATACCGCCTGAGGAATTACATACCTTGAGCCTCATCAAGCCGCTTATCGACAAGCGTGATGTCGGCATCTGCCACGTCCAGTTGCCCCTTTAGTTTGGCAAAATCGTCAGTTCGGCTCGATTCCGGACACCCTGCCGCCTACATTCAAAGGAGACATCTTAGACATGGGATTATGATCCTCCGCGTGCCGTCATTTCTTGACGACGCGCAGAGTCTCAGGGGCTACTATCTACACAGGGCGCATCTTACTCATGCGCAACTGACAAAAGTATACATTATCTAATGTACCTCGAAACCCGTCAATAAACTTTTGACGGCCTCATACAATCCACTCTCTACGGATGAAATCCTTTCAATCACCGTGCCCATCAATGCACGGTGCTCCTCTGAGATAGAAGCTCGCCCCAGCATAATCTTTAGCTCCTCCGGCCGAGCATCAGATGGTGCCGGGCTCGTCCCATGACCTCTTTCGAAGGCCGGACGCGGAGAACCTCGGAGGGCCGCATAGCCACCTTCCGTCCCTGCCGGATTTGGAGAAACCCTCCGCGACGACACCTCAGGGTCGCCCGCCTCGCTAGGCAGCACGGCAGGGGGAGGCGTCCCGCTCTCCATCATCTCTGGAAGGAGATCCCCCGAAGACGAGCTCTGCTGAGAAGGGCCGAGGTCCGAGCTACAAGATAAAGGTTTGGTTAATCTTCTCAGATATAAATCAAGGACTTCCCTCATCCCTCAAAAGGAAAATCTTTTCTCCACTTACGGCTCGCTGGAGGGCTGATCCCCTTGAGGGCGTAGTCCGGCCGAGGAACTCCCCAGCGTCGGACCCTCTGACGAGGATTTTCTCCCCCGTTTTGAGGCCATGGTTTCCGGGTCGTCAGAGGCGGCTCTCTTCTTCCCCTTAGGAGAGGAATTGTTGGTTCCTCCCTTCGGAGCAGCCTCCTTCGAGGAGGCCATAGCTTCCTTGTCCTCCCCCTCCAAAGGCATTATCTCCAGCATCCTGACCAGCACAGGATCCGGCCTGGTTTCAGGAAGGGGAGCCGGAAACCTGATCAGCTTTGCCTTTGCTATCCACTCCTGTTTAAAAGGACGGCTCTTTTAGGGGCAAGTTTATGACAACTATACGTATAGAACGTCCGGGCACAAGGTTGCTTACTTGAGTATCCGGGCGATTGCAGCTTAGGCCTGCGTCCTCGGTTAAATCCGGACACATCTCTTGTGATCCGAAGAACGGTCTATACATCTCCGCGGGTGTTGCGCCCATAAAGTTCTGGAGAGCTCGCGGTCCCTCTGGATTAATCTCCCACAAGCGAAGGGGGCGACGTTTGCCGGGCAATATTCGGCGAATCAGCATGACCTGCGTCACCTTGACCAAGCCGAGGTCTCCTTCCAAGAGATCCTTAATTCGGCCCTGTAACAGGGGCACGTCTTTGGGCAAACCCCAATCTAACCCTCTGTTAACCCATGACGCTAGCCGTGGTGGGGGACCCGAGCGAAAGGCAGGAAGCGCCACCCACTTGGTGCTCCAGGAAGCGGTGAAATAAAACCACTCTCGTTGCCACAAGCCTAGCTCCTCTTGAAAAGAGCCCTCGGGCCATGGAGCATCAGCATTTTTGCTTATAACAGCGCCTCCGCACTCTGTGTGCCGTCCCTTGATCATCTTCGGATCCACTTTGAATGTCTTGAGCCATAATCCGAAGTGAGGGGTAACACGGAGGAACGCTTCGCATACAACGATAAACGAGGAGATATGGAGGATGGACTCCGGAGCTAAGTCATGGAATTCCAGCCCATAATAAAACAGCAGTCCCCTCACAAAGGGCTCCATCGGGAAGCCTAACCCCCGAAGGAAGTGAGACACGAACACTACGCTCTCACTGGGCTGGGGACTGGGGATAGCCTGCCTTTGAGCAGGCAACCTGTGCGAGATTTCGGCGGTCAAGAACTTAGCCTCTCTGAACTTTAGCACGTCCTCCTCCGTGATGGAGGAGGGCATCCATTGGCCTTGAAGGTCGGAACCAGACATTGTCGAAGGTCTGAGGCGCCCGGAATCTGGAGCCTAGGGTGTTGGAACTCGAGGCGACGGGCGAACTTGTTTTGGGATTGGAGAAAAGGAGTAAGGCCCTGGTCTCTTTATAAGAGGTCGAATACCAGGAGCCCTCACCGTAACCGTTTGGGACTCGCCTTTAATCGAGAAAACATGCTAACGGGCACGATTGGGTTACCCACGTCCTTATTGATGAGAATCCCGTAAAAGGGGGGCACACGATCTCTTGTTTGACAAGACGTGCCAAGGAAACCGCCTCGCAAAACATGCTGAGGTGGAAAAGTGAAAACGATTCGAGTGAAGGACTTGGCTGTAGTGTGATGACGCACTGCGGAATACGTCAGCAGATTTGATTTGTGTTAATATTATTCTCTCTATGGCAATATGTGGAAGCTTATTTTGCAGAGCCGGACACTACTCTTGGTGTTTACAATCTTCTATGAAGGACTTGGAGGAGGAACCCGCCTTGCAATGCCGAAGACAGTTTGCGCGCCGGACTCGTCGTCATTGAAGCCTGGTTCAGGGGCTACTGAGGGAGTCCTGGATTAGGGGGTGTTCGGGTAGCCGGACTATACCTTCAGCCGGACTCCTGGACTATGAAGATACAAGATTGAAGACTTCATCCCATGTCCGGATGGGACTTTCCCTGGCGTGGGAGGCAAGCTTGGGGATGCGGATATTCAAGATCTCCTACCATTGTAACCGACTCTGTGTAACCCTAACCCTATCCGGTGTCTATATAAACCGGAGGGTTGTAGTCCGTAGGCAATCAACTCCATATCAACAATCATACCATAGGCTAGCTTCTAGGGTTTAGCCTCCTTGATCTCGTGGTAGATCTACTCTTGTACTACCCATATCATCAATATTAATCAAGCAGGACATAGGGTTTTACCTCCATCAAGAGGGCCCGAACCTGGGTAAAACATCGTGTTCCCTGCCTCCTGTTACCATCTGGCCTAGATGCACAGTTCTGGACCCCCTACCCGAGATCCGCCGGTTTTGACACCGACAGTCCCCGATTCGTCATAGACTTAAACTTCCGAAACTTCTTTGTGCGTTTCGGTCTGACCGATTCATCCATTTCGGTCATACCGAGATCACTAAGTCGATCTAGGTTTTAAATCTCGGTGCAATCGATTTGAACCTTTCGGTCACATCGAGTTTCAGTAACTGCTTGCAGTTATGAATCTCGGTGCCACCGAGTTGTTCCACTCGGTCACACCGACGGGGTCGAGCTATATATATCCACGGGCAAAATATTTGGAAATTTCTCTGAAGTCTTTTCACCCGCGCTTAGCCCGCTCTGCCTCCAGGGTCTCCGGATCGTCCTCCGCGTCGCCAGTTGCCTCCTGCCGTTGGTCTCCGCCGCCATCAACGGAAATCATTCCCGCCGCTGCCGCCGTAGCAAGTTCATCGCCGAACTAGGGTATGAACTTGATCACTGTGCTATCCTCAATCCGATTCCTAGCACATTGTGTTTGCCATGAATCTTGCCACGATTGAAACGATCTTATCCAGTCAAAACACTCCATAGATTAGAGTTGTATTGAAAATTTAGGGTTAGGTTTCCGCCGAAACCATCTCGGACCCACCGAGTTGTGGAACTCGGTACCACCGATTCGGCTTAGGCCATTGCACATGTAATTTCGGTCTGACCGAGAATTGGAAATCGGTGTGACCGAGTTCAGGACTTTGTGAAACCCTAGCAGTCTCGGTGCCACCGAACTGTGACTCAGTCTGACCGAATTCACTAGTTTTGGTTCCAACAGCTGCTTCGGTATCACCGAGTTTACAAATCGTTGATCCGAAATGCTTTCTGTGGAAAACTAAAACTAAGTTTTTGACTCATTCTTTTGCAAAAACCTCTACATTTTGTGATGCTCATCCACTCTATCTCATCTATATCTATTCACAGGGTCTGCTGTCAGTGTTTGCAATATGTCTGATCAGAGTGACAGCCAGAATAGGTCAGAGGAGCAGGTTCACCTGAGTGAGGGCACTAGTCCCTCTAGCAGTTCAGATGATGGTAGCAGGAGCACCCCAAGCAACTTACCCAAAGCTGCCACCAGGGCCAGAAAGAAGAAGGCCTCTGAATCTGAGGATGAAGACTATGTGGAAGTTGAGGATGAGGCCACTTCCAAGAAGAAAGTGGTTAAGAAGGAATATAGCACTGCTGCTGCCACCAACCCAGGCATGAAGATCAAAAGGCCAGCAAGAAGACAACCCATGTCAAAAGCCAGAGCCACCACTCAAGCATCTTTGGAATCCAAAACCAAAGAGCCTGCTGCAGAAGGAAAGAAAAGGAAGGAAAAGGTCAAGAAGACCATGGCCAGAGTGATTGGAAAGGCTTCCATGATGGAAGAAGAAGAACAAGAGGTTGCTGCACCAGCACCCAAGGCACAAAAGCTGATGGGTGATGCTATAAAGTCAGGGGCTGCAGCATCAAAGCCCAAAGAAGCACCCAAAGCAGCCTCCAAGCCCAAGAGTGCACCTAAGAGGAATACCAGGAGTATACCAGCTGCTGAGAAGAACAAGGCCCCAGTGCCTGAAGTTGCTGCTAATGAAGATGATGAAGGACAAGTCCTGAGAAAGCTCAAACCCAAAATCCCAGATCACAATGATGCTCATCCAGTAGCTGAGAACATGAAGATAAGGAAGGACTCAGGTCTGAGGCTATGGAGAGAGTCAGATCCATATGCCACTAGGAGAAGGACTGATGTTGATTACAGGTTCCACACAAAGGAACAGCAGGATTTCTATGAGACAATTTTGTTGGACAAGAAGCCTATAGTGTGTGATATGAGGTGGGTCGACTGGACCTACATGAAGGAGAATGAAGAACACTATCCTGGAGTGTATGACATCTTTAGTGCGTGTGGAGTTGCAGACTTTGTTGGGCAGAAGCTCACAAACTGGAATGATGAGCTCATTATGCAATTCTACTCCACAACACATTTCTATCCAGATGGCAGAATAGTTTGGATGTCTGAAGGAACGAGATACCAATCAACTATTGAGGAATGGGCCAATCTGATCAATGCCCCAAAGGAAAGTGAAGATGACTTGGATGTTTATGCCAAGAAAAAGATGGATCACAATTCTATGTCACAAATGTACATGGAGATCCCAGACAAAGCTCTTGAGACTTTCAAGTTTGGGTCAGTCCATTTTCTTCTGTCAGGACTGCCAACGATCAACTGGATCCTAAGGCACACTCTTTTGCCCAAGTCAGTTGACCACAACATGATCAGAGGGCATGCAATTAATTTGCTACACATATTTAATGTGCCACAGAAATTCAAGGTCATGAGCCTCACGGGTGAGACTATCAAGAGGACAGCAGCAGACCAAAAGAGAAGTTGTGGATATGCCCCACAAATTCAGGAGTTGATTAACTCAAAGATGGGCACAGGAAAATATCTGTTGGATAAGGAACACTTTGTTCTCTATCCTGACTTTGAGGACAACCAAGTGGTTATGGATGAAGATGAACCATCCTCAGTACAAGCACAAGCCAAGAGAGAGAAGGCAAAAACAAAAAAAGCTGCAAAGATGCCAACCCAGGAGGAGGCATCTCAGTATCTTCTAAAAAGCAAGCAAGATCAGCTTGGCTACTTGATTGCATCCACTCTAAGGATAGAGAAAGGACTGGCCACCCTGACTCGAAACCAGGAGAGCTTGGAAAGAATCATGGAGCAGAAGTTCTATGACATGGATGTGAAGGTAACTGAGATCCAGTCTGTTGTGGAGCAGCTACAGGATGACATGCAGGAGAGGAAGGGCAGAACAACCACTGATGCATTTGCCAGAGTGCCTAGAGCTTAGAGGTCAACTGCAGTACCAGTAACAGACACTAGAGCCACTTCATCTGCACCAGCTACAGCTTCAGTGCCACCAGCTCCAGCACCTACCCCAGCAGCTCCATCTACTTCGACTGAAGCCTTCGTTCTTGGAGTTATCCGGACACCACCAACTGAAGACCAAGCTTGAGAGACGTTTTAGTGCTATGCATTTTCTATGAACTTTTTGGTAACTTGTTGCCAAAGGGGGAGAAACATGTATAGATCATAGGTTTCGAGAGAGAGCGTTGCTTTTTATTCTCTCTTGCTTTGATGGTTGAACTTTGTTTGTTTTTTGATTGCTTGAGATACTATGCTATTATCTGTGAGACATTGATGATCATGTGGTTGATCATAAGCTACACGTATGCTTGTTAGATGATATTATCTTACTTATCCTTATATGATCATTCACTTTGCTTGGTGATGAGTGCATGTATTCAATCTTTATTATTTTGAGCGCTCCACCAAGATGTATGTGACATGGAAGAGTAACCCATGATCCTAACTCATTGTGCATTTGCAGTCCAAAGCAAATCTTAAGATATGCACAAATTTAGGGGGAGCTCTTGCTTTTCACATACTTCTCAAAGCGACAATATCTTTCACTCTTATTATCATTTGTCGAAGCTTTGATCTATATGTTGTCATCAATTACCAAAAAGGGGGAGATTGAAAGTGCAACTATCCCTGGGTGGTTTTGGTAATTCCTAACAACATATAGCTCATTGAGCTAACATTATTCCAAGATTAATATTTCAGGAAAAGCTCAATGAATGGCATGGCATGGATGAGGAAAGTGGATCCCTCAAAATTCTAAGGACAAAAAGTTTGGCTCAAGCTTGAAGCTCAAGACTCTACATTTTATATTTTAGTGATCCAAGATCACATTGAGTCTATAGGAAAAGCCAATACTATCAAGGAGGGATGAGGTGTTGCTTAATGGCTTGCTTGCTCAAAATGCTTAGTGATATGCTCCAAAATCCTCAACTACCTTCCCACATCCACATATGACCTAAACAAAAAGTCAAAATCGGCCCCACCGATTCTTTCTATCCGGCGCCATAGAGTTTCAAATGTCATAGCCACTGCCACAAACCCTAGGCAAATCGGTTTCACCGATAGGGATCTCAGTCTCACCGAGATGGGATTGTAATGTCTCTGTTTCCCTTCGTAACGTTTTGGTCTTACCGAGATGAGCGATCGGTCCAACCGAGATTGCAATGTAAACTCTCTGTTTCCCTTTTGTAACACTTCGGTCTCACCGAGATTAGCGAATCGGTCCCACCGAGTTTACCTGACCAACTCTCTGGTTAGCTTATTACCAAAATCGGTCCCACCGAGTTTGTGTAATCGGTCACACCGAGATTACGTTATGCCCTAACCCTAACCAACTCGGTCCTACCGAGTTGCATCTCAGTCCCACCGAAAATCCTAACGGTCACTAGGTTTGCTGAATCGGTCCGACCGAGTTTAACCATTCGGTCCCATCGAGATTGGCAAATTGTGTGTAACGGTTAGATTTTGTGTGGAGGCTATATATACCCCTCCACCCACTCTTCATTCGTGGAGAGAGCCATCAGAACATACCTACACTTCCAATACACATTTTCTAAGAGAGAACCACCTACACTTGTGTTGAGGTCAAGATATTCCATTCCAACCATATGAATCTTGATCTCTAGCCTTCCCCAAGTTGCTTTCCACTCAAATCTTCTTTCCACCAAATCCAAATCCTGTGAGAGAGAGTTGAGTGTTGGGGAGACTATCATTTGAAGCACAAGAGCAAGGAGTTCATCATCAACACACCATTTGTTACTTCTTGGAGAGTGGTGTCTCCTAGATTGGCTAGGTGTCACATGGGAGCCTCCGACAAGATTGTGGAGTTGAACCAAGGAGTTTGTAAGGGCAAGGAGATCGCCTACTTCGTGAAGATCTACCGCTAGTGAGGCAAGTCCTTCGTGGGCGACGGCCGTGATGGAATAGACAAGGTTGCTTCTTCATGGACCCTTCGTGGGTGGAGCCCTCCGTGGACTCGCGCAATCGTTACCCTCCATGGGTTGAAGTCTCCATCAACGTGGATGTACGATAGCACCACCTATCGGAACCACGACAAAAACATCCGTGTCTCCAATTGCGTTTGAATCCTCCAAACCCTTCCCTTTACATTCTTGCAAGTTGCATGCTTTACTTTCCGCTGGTCATATACTCTTTTGCATGCTTGCTTGAATTGTGTGGAGATTGCTTGACTTGTGCTAAGATAGCTAAAATCTGCCAAGAACTAAAATTGGGAAAAGGCTAGATTTTTATTTGGTCAAGTAGTCTAATCACCCCCCTCTAGACATACTTTCGATCCTACACAATTATATGCATCACTGTAATATATTTCACAGCCTGAGAAATACACTTTGAGTTAAAAGTAATATATTTTTAGTGGTATATATGTATATCAAAACAAGAGTGTTTTTTTCAAGTTTGTGAATAAGTACTGATACGTCTCCAACGTATCTATAATTTTTGATTGTTCCATGCTATATTATATTCTGTTTTGGACATTATTGGCCTTTATTATACACTTTTATATTATTTTTGGGACTAACCTATTAACCGGAGGCCCATCCCAGAATTGCTGTTTTTTTGCCTATTTCGGAGTTACGCAGAAAAAGAATATCAAACGGAGTCCAAACGGAATGAAACCTTCGGGAACGTGATTTTTGGAACGAACATGATCCAGAGGACTTGGACCCTACGTCAAGAGATCAACTAGGAAGGCACGAGGTAGGGGGCGCACCTACCCCCCCCCCCCCCCAGGCGCGCCCTCCACCCTCGCGGGGCCCACGTTACTCCACCGACGTACTTCTTCCTCCTATATATACCTACGTACCCCCAAACTACCAGATACGGAGCCAAAAACCTAATTCCACCGCCGCAACCTTCTGTACCCGTGAGATCCCATCTTGGGGCCTTTTCCGGAGGTCCGCCGGAGGGGGAATCGATCACGAAGGGCTTCTACATCAACACCATAGCCTCTCCGATGATGTGTGAGTAGTTTACGTCAGACCGTCGGGTCCATAGTTATTAGCTAGATGGCTTCTTCTCTCTCTTTGGATCTCAATTCAAAGTTCTCCACGATTCTCGTGGAGATCTATTCGATGTAATATTCTTTTATAGTGTGTTTGTTGAGATCGATGAATTGTGGGTTTATGATCAAGTTTATCTACGAACAATATTTGAATCTTCTCTGAATTCTTTTATGTATGATTGGTTATCTTTGCAAGTCTCTTCGAATTATCAGTTTGGTTTGGCCTACTAGATTGATCTTTCTTGCAATGGGAGAAGTGCTTAGCTTTGGGTTCAATCTTGCGGTGTCCTTTCCCAGTCACAGTAGGGGCAGCAAAGCATGTATTGTATTATTGCCATCGAGGATAACAAGATGGGGTTTATATCATATTGCATGAGTTTATCCCTCTACATCATGTCATCTTACTTAAAGTGTTACTCTGTTCCTTTGAACTTAATACTCTAGATGCATGCTAGATAGGGGTCAATGTGTGGAGTAATAGTAGTAGATGCAGGCAGGAGTCGGTCTACTTGTCTCGGACGTGATGCCTATATACATCATCATACCTAGATATTCTCATAACTATGCTCAATTCTGTCAATTTCTCAACAGTAATTTGTTTACCCATTGTAATACTTATGCTCTCGAGATAAGCCACTAGTGAAACCTATGGCCCCCGGGTCTATTTTCCATCATATTAATCTCCCGTTAACAAGCTATTTCTGGTGCCGTTTCTATTTCGCTTTATTTACTTTGCATCTTTATCATAAAAATACCAAAAATATTTTGTTACCATATCTATCAGATCTCACTCTCATAAGTGACCAAGAAGGGCTTGATAACCCCTTTATCGCGTTGGTTGCGAGGTTCTTATTTGTTTGTGTAAGTGCGTGGGACTTGAGCGTGATCTCCTACTGGATTGATACCTTGGTTCTCAAAAACTGAGGGAAATACTTACGCTACTTTGCTACATCACCCTTTCCTCATCAAGGGAAAACCAACGTAGTGCTCAAGAGGTAGCAAGAAGGATTTCTGGCGCCGTTGCCGGGGAGTCTACGCAAAAGTCAACATACCAAGTACCCATCACAAACCCTTATCTCCCGCATTACATTATTTGCTGTTTGCCTCTCGTTTTCCTCTCCCCCACTTCACCCTTGCCATTTTATTCGCCCTCTCTCTCCGTCCTCCTTCTCTTTCCTATTTGCATCTTTTTGCCCCTTGCACTTTATGCCGTTATGTCTGAAATTGGGGAAATTATTGTCGATATGGACAATAATAATATCATGGAAAATTCTGATGCTCCTGCTGAAGAACCCCCTATCTTACATACAAAAAAAATTCCGAATTGGTAGTGGTAATATTATTGGAAAAGGAGTTATCCAAGATTTCTTTACTTGTGCCGGTGCTTTGCCTTCTATGGGTAGTTCTATTCTTCATAGAACTAGTAGTCTTGCGGATGCTATCGCCATGCTTGTAGTTGAACTTGAAAGACAATTCATGCACATGCATCCTTGCATACAAATGATTTTCCTAGAATTTTCTAATATTGAGCATTCTTCTGTTGAGAGTGCCGCTACTATCTTTTTGGCTCATGAGTTTAGATTTATAATAAAAGAGGCCAAAGAAATCTTTGCGCGTTATAGGGTGGACGTTGTCAGTCCTCCCATAGAGGCTATTCTCTTTGATCAAGAAAAAAATGCATTTTCAATCTCTAGACTATGTTGCTTTCAATGAAAATCTTAGAAAGAGGGTTCCTACCAATGTTCTAGTTGATAGAATTTCTGAACTTAATAATGATTTGGCTATTCGAGATAATGATCTAGGATATTCTCTCAAGTATAGGCTCACAAAGTTCTCTCAAAAGAATGCTTATAATGATGAATTGGTTGTGCAATACGAAGGGCCGAAGGAGGAACCTATACCTCCTAAACTTGATCTTGGTGACTTTTGTTCCATTAAATTTATCCCTTTCGATTACTTTTGCTTGCCTCAAAGAAAACTTGCTGCTGAACGTAGAGAATATGAAATGAGTTTTATTGAGTTATCATATTATTATGGCAATACCTAAATCTATCTTCGCTTTTATGCCTAGCTAGGGGCGTTAAACGATAGCGCTTGTTGGGAGGCAACCCAATTTTATTTTTTCCTTACTTTTAGCTCCTGTTTAGTAATAAATAATTTATCTATCCTATTTTTTGGTTGTGTTTTTTGTGTTTAATTAGTGTTTGTGCCAAGTAGAACCGTTGGGAAGACTTGGGGAAAGTCTTTTTGATCTTGCTGTAAAAAACAGAAACTTGAGCACTCACAAGAATTGCTGCCATTTTTATTTGGAAAGTGATATTTAGTTAATTCTTTTTGCAGATGATTAATAGATAAATTACTCACATCCAGCAATTTATTTTATAATTTTTGGGGTCGCAGAAGTTTGCTTTAGCTACAGGTTACTACAGACTGTTCTGTTTTTGACAGATTCTGTTTTTCGTGTGTTGTTTGCTTATTTTGATGAATCTATGGCTAGTAAAATAGTTTATAAACCATAGAGAAGTTGGAATACAGTAGGTTTAACACCAATATAAATAAATAATGAGTTCATTACAGTACCTTGAAGTGGTGTTTTGTTTTATTTCGCTAACGGAGCTCACGAGATTTTCTATTTTGAGTTTTGTGTCGTGAAGTTTTCAAGTTTTGGGTTAAGTTTTGATGGATTATGGAACAAGGAGTGACAAGAGCCTAATATTGGGGATGCCCATGGCACCCCAAGGTAAAATTCAAGGACACCCAAAATCCTAAGCTTGGGGATGCCCCGGAAGGCATCCCCTCTTTCGTCTTCATCTATCGGTAACTTTACTTGGAGCTATATTTTTATTCACCACAAGATATGCGTTTTGCTTGGAGCATATTGTATTATTTGAGTCTTTGATTTTCAGTTTACCACAATCATCCTTTCTGTCCACACCTTTTGAGAGAGACTCACATGATTTGAAAATTATTAGAATACTCTATGTGCTTCACTTATATCTTTTGAGCTATATAGTTTTTGCTCTAGTGCTTCACTTATATCTTTTAGAGCACGGTGGTGGATTTTTTTTATAGAAACAATTGTTCTCTCATGCTTCACTTAGATTATTTTGAGAGTCCTACAAAACAGCGTGGTAATTTGCTTTAATTATGATAGGCATTCAAGATTAGTAAAAAAAATTCTTATGAGTGTGTTGAATACTATGGGAAGTTTGATACTTGATAATTGTTTTGAGATATGGAGATGGTGATATGCGAGTCATGCTAGTTGAGTAGTTGTGAATTTGACAAATACTTGTGTTGAAGTTTGTGATTCTCGTAGCATGCACGTATGGTGAACCGTTATGTGATGAAATCGGAGCATGATTTATTTATTGATTGTCTTCCTTATGAGTGGCGGTCGGGGACGAGCAATGGTCTTTTCCTACCAATCTATCCCCCTAGGAGCATGCGCGTAATACTTTTCTTTGATAACTAATAGATTTTTGCAATAAGTATGTGAGTTCTTTATGACTAATGTTGAGTCCATGGATTATACGCACTTTCACCCTTCCACCATTGCTAGCCTCTCTAGTATCGCGCAACTTTCGCCGGTACCATAAACCCAACAAATACCTTACTCAAAACAGCCACCATACCTACCTATTATGGCATTTCCATAGCCATTCTGAGATATATTGCCATGCATTTTCCACCATTCCGTTATTATGACACGCTTCATCATTGTCATATTGCTTGCATGATCATGTAGTTGACATCATATTTGTGGCAAAGCCACCGTTCATAATTATTTCATACATGTCACTCATGCATCATTGCACATCCCGGTACACCGCCGGAGGCATTCACATAGAGTCATATTTTGTTCTAAGTATTGATTTGTAAGTAAATAAAGTGTGATGATCATCATTATTAGAGCATTGTCCTAGTGAGGAAAGGATCATGGAGACTATGATTCCCCCACAAGTCAGGATGAGAATCCAGATGAAAAATAAAAAAACAAGAAAAAGAAAAAAAAAGAGACCAAAAGGAAAAAAAGAAGGCCCAAATAAAAAAATGAGAGAAAAAGAGAGAAGGGACAATGTTACTATCCTTTTTCCACACTTGTGCTTCAAAGTAGCACCATGATCTTCATGATAGAGAGTCTCCTATGATATCACTTTCATATACTAGTGAGAATTTTTCATTATAGAACTTGGCTTGTATATTCCAATGATGGGCTTCCTCAAAATTCCCTAGGTCTTCGTGAGCAAGCAAGTTGGATGCACACCCACTTAGTTTCTTTTGTTGAGCTTTCATATACTTATAGCTCTAGTGCATATGTTGCATGGCGATCTCTACTCACTCACATTGATATCTATTAATGGGCATCTCCATAGCCCATTGATACGCCTAGTTGATGTGAGACTATCTTCTCCTTTTTTGTCTTCTCCACAACCACCATTCTATTCCACATATAGTGCTATGTCCATGGCTCACGCTCATGTATTGCGTGAAGATTGAAAAAGTTTGAGAACACCAAAAGTATGAAACAATTGATTGGCTTGTCATCGGGGTTCTGCATGATTTAAATACATTGTGTGGTGAAGATAGAGCATAGCCAGACTATATGATTTTGTAGGGATAAATTTCTTTGGGCATGTTATTTTGAGAAGACATAATTGCTTAGTTAGTATGCTTGAAGTATTATTATTTTTATGTAAATATTAAACTTTTGTCTTGAATCTTTCGGATCTGAATATTCATACCACAATTAAGAGAATTACATTGAAATTATGCCAAGTAGCATTCCACATCAAAAATTCTGTTTTTATCATTTACCGACTCGAGGACGAGTAGGAATTAAGCTTGGGGATGCTTGATATGTCTCCAACGTATCTATAATTTTTGATTGTTCCATGTTATATTATATTCTGTTTTGGAAATTATTGGGCTTTATTATACACTTCTATATTATTATTGGGGCTAACCTATTAACCGGAGGCCCAGCCCAGAATTGTTTTTTTGCCTATTACAGAGTTTTGCAGAAAAAGAATATCAAACGGAGTCCAAACGGAATGAAACCTTCAGGAACGTGATTTTTGGAACGAACGTGATCCAGAGGACTTGGACCCTACGTCAAGACATCAACCAGGAAGGCACGAGATAGGGGGCACGCCTACCCCCCCCCCCCCAAGTGCGCCCTCCACCCTCGTGGGGCCCACATTGCTCCACCGACGCACTTCTTCCTCCTATATGTACCTACGTACCCCCAAACTACCAGATACGGAGCCAAAAACCTAATTCCACCGCCGCAACCTTCTGTACCCGTGAGATCCCATCTTGGGGCCTTTTCCGGAGCACCGCCGGAGGGGGCATCGATCACGGAGGGCTTCTACATCAACACCATAGCCTCTCCGGTGATGTGTGAGTAGTTTACCTCAGACCTTCGGGTCCATAGTTATTAGCTAGATGGCTTCTTCTCTCTCTTTGGATATCAATACAAAGTTCTCCACGATTCTCGCGGAGATCTATTCGATGTAATCTTCTTTTGCGATGTGTTTGTTGAGACCGATGAATTGTGGGTTTATGATCAAGTTTACCTATGAACAATATTTGAATCTTCTCTGAATTATTTTATGTATGATTGGTTATCTTTGCAAGTCTCTTCGAATTATCAGCTTGGTTTGGCCTACTAGATTGATCTTTCTTGCAATGGGAGAAGTGCTTAGCTTTGGGTTCAATCTTGCGGTGTCCTTTCCCAGTCACAGTAGGGGCAGCAAGGCACGTATTGTATTGTTGCCATCGAGGATAACAAGATGGGGTTTATATCATATTGCATGAGTTTATCCCTCTACATCATGTCATCTTACTTAAAGTGTTACTCTATTCCTTTGAACTTAATACTCTAGATGCATGCTGGATAGCGGTCAATGTGTGGAGTAATAGTAGTAGATGCAGGCAGGAGTCGGTCTACTTGTCTCGGACGTGATGCCTATATACATCATCATACCTAGATATTCTCATAACTATGCTCAATTCTGTCAATTTCTCAACAGTAATTTGTCTACCCACCATAATACTTATGCTCTCGAGAGAAGCCACTAGTGAAACCTATGGCCCCCGGGTCTATTTTCCATCATATTAATCTCCCGTTAACAAGCTATTTCTGGTGCCGTTTTTATTTCGCTTTATTTACTTTGCATCTTTATCATAAAAATGCCAAAAATATTATCTTATTATATCTATCAGATCTCACTTTCATAAGTGACCGTGAAGGGATTGACAACCCCTTTATTGCGTTGGTTGCGAGAACTTTATTTGTTTGTAGGTGCGAGGGACTCGTGCGTGGCCTCCTACTAGATTGATACCTTGGTTCTAAAAAAACTAAGGGAAATACTTACGCTACTTTGCTGCACCACCCTTTCCTCTTCAAGGGAAAACCAACGCAGTGCTCAAGAGGTAGCAAGTACTATTCTACTTTGGATCCATCGCAACGCACGGGCACATTGCTAGTAAAATAAAAAGGCATGCCGCGTTCGCGTCGCACCCCCACACGCCCGGGAATCGGGAGTATTCCACGGTCCATCCGGCATGCCACATAGCTAGGGAAGGCATGTTTCCTAGCATTTTCACTTTCATGTGGGACCACAGTTGAGCAAACCGACTATTAGTAAACCGCACCCCACTCGCCGCATTGGAAAACAGAAATGATGAGGGGAAGATCTAGTTGTAGCACGGAAGCCAATAAATTTGGTGTCAGATGGGGCTCGTTGATAGAGTAGGAGCACTCTGTACTACTACTCTTACTAGTACGAAGTTTGTACTACAACTAGTACTACCACTATACAACTAGGTACGTGCACGACACAGCATCGTAGGAACAAAAAATGGGAAGATCTTGTTTCGGGTGATTTATCTTTTTTCAGTCAACGTAGTATGAATAATATGATGTGGGAGGGACCCAAGAAGCTTCTGTGGCTTGGTTGCATGGCTAGGAAAGGCTAGAGAAAAATAAATAGATGATGTGTTTAGAGTGCACTCCACTAAATAGATACTTTGGATCCATTGAAACGCACAGGCTGGCACATTGGTAGTAGTAAGAAACAAATTCTGGGTTTGGCACGAGTTCGTACTGCGGGAGCACCACAAGGCCTGGCACAGGAGTTACATTTCCCTCTTGGGGCCCGTGAGACCGAACTTCATTGGCTTGCTGTACCAGCCTATGAGTCAATGACATGTGGACCTTAAATGCGGCTGGCCCACATGTCATTCTCATGAAAGCAAAGTGGCGGTGGGACCGAGAGGGGTGAGGCACAGGTCGGCGGACGAGTCTTGCCAGCTCCCCTCCCATGCTCCGATCCATACTCCCGCACCACTAATTTTCATCCAACGGTTATAATAGATTTCCTCATGTGGGTCATCTATAGCCTCAAAGAAAGGTAAACAAAGGTTGCATTTCCAGGAAATAATTTCCCGCATGAATCTGTACACGCATGCAAGACCCTTTCCTTTTCTGCTCATCCTCCTCCAGATCATCAGCTACATTGATAATGCCGGTGCCAACGCCAGAGCGTCACAATAGGTGCCTGCCTAAGCCATGCAGCACGCTACAGTGCCAGCGAGTACCACCTCCTCCATGCCAACATCGGCGTCTAGGCCATGCACATGCAGCTGCTCCCATAGTATTTTACCCGTATGTTCTACTGCAGTACCACACCGATCTTGGACGAGACCATGGAGCTTGTGTCCAAGAAAAGTCTCTGCCCAGTCGACGCATGTCAATAGTTCTTGACTGTTGTGACGTGCCGCACAACGTTTACTAGCTCGCGCTCCGGATGAGCGGCAGTGTGCTGCTCCCGATCGTCAGTGGTGCGGCGGCAACGACAGTCGGGTGGGTGCTCGGGCGGGAGCCAATGATATACCCGGGGCACATAGGTCGACTTGGGCTCAAGAT
Source organism: Triticum urartu (assembly GCF_056163025.1). Classification (NCBI taxonomy): domain Eukaryota; kingdom Viridiplantae; phylum Streptophyta; class Magnoliopsida; order Poales; family Poaceae; genus Triticum; species Triticum urartu. The sequence goes on from NC_141877.1 coordinate 277,188,495, forward strand.
TCCAGCCGCTTGCACCGTCCCGAGGATGTACCACTCAGCGACAAGGCTGGAATGCTGGATAGGTATAGGCGTGTGCTCATGGCCGGGAGCAACCTGCTTAACGGGTATCGGATTGCGAACATGATGTACTCGACGTAGTTGAGCCAGCGAGCCTGGAGGCGTTCCTGCTGTCATACGTTGACACGTGGCTCAACGACATGTGACCACATGCCAGCGTAGGTCGGCTACTGATAACCCACAAGTATAGGGGATCGCAACAGTTTTCGAGGGTAAAGTATTCAACCCAAATTTATTGATTCGACACAAGGGGAGCCAAAGAATATTCTCAAGTATTAGCAGCTGAGTTGTCAATTCAACCACACCTGGAAATTAATATCTGCAGCAAAGTGTTTAGTAGCAAAGTAATATGATAGTAGTGGTAACGGTAGCAAAAGGTAACAGTAGTAAAAGTAATGTTTTTGGTATTTTGTAGTGATGATAGCAATAGCAACAGGAAAGTAAATAAGCGAAGAACAATATATGGAAAGCTCGTAGGCAATGGATCAGTGATGGAGAATTATGCCGGATGCGGTTCATCATGTAACAGTCATAACCTAGGGTGACACAGAACTAGCTCCAGTTCATCAATGTAATGTAGGCATGTATTCCGAATATAGTCATACGTGCTTATGGAAAAGAACTTGCATGATATCTTTTGTCCTACCCTTCCATGGCAGCGGGGTCCTTACGGAAACTAAGGGATATTAAGGCCTCCTTTTAATAGAGAACCGGAACAAAGCATTAACACATGGTGAATACATGAACTCCTCAAACTACGGTCATCACCGGTAAGTATCCCGATTATTGTCACTTCGGGGTTAACGGATCATAACACATAATAGGTGACTATAGACTTGCAAGATAGGATCAAGAACACTCTTATATTGATGAAAACATAATAGGTTCAGATCTGAAATCATGGCACTCGGGCCCTAGTGACAAGCATTAAGCATAGCAAAGTCATAGCAACATCAATCTCAGAACATAGTGGACACTAGGGATCAAACCCTAACAAAACTAACTCGATTACATGATAGATCCCATCCAACCCATCACCGTCCAGCAAGCCTACGATGGAATTACTCACGCACGGCGGTGAGCATCATGAAATTGGTGATGGAGGATGGTTGATGATGATGATGGCGACAGATTCCCCTCTCCGGAGCCCCGAATGGACTCCAGATCAGCCCTCCCGAGAGGTTTTAGGGCTTGGCGGCGGCTCCATATCGTAAAACGCGATGATTTCTTCTCTCTGATTTTTTTCTCATCAAAACTCAATATATGGAGGTGGACTTGGAGTCGGAGAGGCAACAGGGGGCCCACGATGTAGGGGGGCGCGTCTCCCACCCTCGTGGGAAGACGGTGGGCCCCCTGGCCTTCATCTTTGGTAGGTATTTTTTCTATTTTCTGAAAAGTGTCTTCGTGAAGTTTCGGGTCATTCCGAGAATGTTTGCTCCTGCACATAAATAACACCATGGTAATTCTGCTGAAAACAGCGTCAGTCCTGGTTAGTTCCATTCAAATCATGCAAGTTAGAGTCCAAAACAAGGGCAAAAGTGTTTGGAAAAGTAGATACGTTGGAGACGTATCAGCTCCCCTAAGCTTAAACCTTTGCTTGTCCTCAAGCAATTCAGTTGACAAACTGAAAGTGATAAAGAAAAACTTTTACAAACTCTGTTTGCTCTTGTTGTTGTAAATATGTAAAGCTAGCATTCAAGTTTTCAGCAAAGATTATAACAAACCACATTCGCAATAACGCATAGGTCTCAAGTTACTCATATCAATAGCATAATCATCTAGCGAGCCATAATAATAAAACTCGGATGACAACACTTTCTCAAAACAATCATAATATGACATAACAAGGTGGTATCTCGCTAGCCCGTTCTGACACCGCAAAACATAAATGCAGAGCACCTTTAAAGACCAAGGACTGATTAGACATTGTAATTCATGGTAAAAGAGATCCAGTCAAGTCATACTCAATGTAAACTAACAATAATGAATGCAAATGACAGCGGTGCTCTCCAACTGGTGCTTTTTAATAAGAGGATGATGACTCAGCATAAAAGTAAATAGATAGTCCCTTCGCAGAGGGAAGCAGGGATTTGTAGAGGTGCCAGAGCTTGGTTTTGAAAAAGAGGTGAATAATATTTTGAGCGATATCCTTTCATTGTCAACATAACAACCAGGAGATGGCGATATCTTCCATGCTACACACATTATAGGCGGTTCCCGAACGGAATGGGAAAGTTTATGCTCCCCCTTCCACCGAGTTTGCTATGCTATAAACGAAATGGTAAAGTTTATGAATAGGCATCAATCCATGGCTTGCTCGAAACAACGAGTGCCTCCAACTAACAAGAGTCCCAGGGGGAGTTTTGTTTGCAATTATTTTGATTTAGTTTGCATAAAGCATGGGACTGGGCATCCCGGTGACCATCCATTTATCTCGTGAGTGAGGAGCGGAGTCCACTCCTCTTGAGAATAATCCGCCTAACATGGAAGATACAGACAGCCCTAGTTGATACATGAGCTATTCGAGCATACAAAACAGGATATTTATTTGAAGGTTTAGAGTTTGGCACATACAAATTTACTTGGAACGGCATGTAGATACCGTATATAGGTAGGTATAGTGGACTCATGTGGAATAACTTTGGGGTTTAAGGAGTTTGGATGCATAAGCAGTATTCCCGCTTAGTACAGGTGAAGGCTAGCAAAAGACTGGGAAGCGACCAGCTAGAGAGCGACAACAGTCATGAACATGCATTAAAATTAATCAACATCGAATGCAAGCATGAGTAGGATATAATCCACCATGAACATAAATATCGTGAAGGCTATGTTGATTTTGTTTCAACTACATGCGTGAACATGTGCCAAGTCAAGTCACTTAAATCATTCAGAGGAGGATACCACCCTATCATACCACATCATAATCATCTCAATAGCATGTTGGCACGCAAGGTAAACCATTATAACTCATAGCTAATCAAGCATGGCACAAGAAACTATGATCTCTAATTGTCATTGCAAACATGTTTATTCATAATAGGCCGAATCAAGAACGACGAACTAATCATATTTACAAAAACAAAAGAGGTCGATTTCATACCAGCTTTTCTCATCTCAGTCAGTCCATCATATATCATCATAATTGCCTTTCACATGCACGACCGAACAATGTGAATAATAATAACAGTGCACGTGCATTGGACTAAGCTGGAATCTGCAGGCATTCAATAAACAGGAGAAGACAAGGCAATATGGGCTCTTTTGTCAGATCAACAATGATGCATATAAGAACCTCTTCAACAATTTAATCATGATCTTCTCCTATCGACCCCCAAAGAAAAGAAAAGAAATGAAACTATTTACACGGGAAAGCTCCCAACAAGAAAAAGAAGAACATGAAATCTTTTTGGGTTTTCTTTTTAATTACTACTACAAGCATGGAAAGTAAACTAATTAAAAGCTACAACTAATTTTTTTGGTTTTTCCTAAGGTTTATTAAATACATAGGAAGAAAGCATAAAAAGGAAAATAAACTAGCATGGATGATACAATGAAAAAGTATGAGCACCGACATCTAGCAATGAGTGTGTGAACATAAATGTAATGTCGGTGGGAAATACGTACTCACCCAAGCTTAGGCTTTTGGCCTAAGTTGGTCTATGGCCACGGCTGGCCTGGCGGATATCCATAATAGTAGCTGGGGTCGTATTGTGATGCAGCAGCTATCACCTGCTGAGCTGCAGCGTGGCGACGGGCAGCCTCCTCTCTCCTCTCGTACTCATCTGCCTCCTCTCTGGTAATAGTATATCCTCCTCTTGCCTGATAATCAAAGAAAGCAGGAGCAGGGAGAGTAATACAGACAGCACTGCGTCTGTCAAAGATTAGTCGATACTGGAGAGGTGATTCGTTCCTCTCGACAAACTGGTGGTGAACCATAGCATTAAAATCTAGATATGCAGGAGGTAATTCAATATCATCTTCGCGTACATCTATACCAAGAAAATTAGCTATGCGGGTTGCATAAATTCCACCAAAGAAATCTCCATTACGTCTATTAAGATGCAACCTACGTGCAACAATGGCTCCCAAATTATATGATTGGTCTCCTAACACAGCACTCCTAAGAATACTGAGATCGGGGACACACATGTGACATGCCTCATCTTTACCATTTATGCATCTACCTATGAAGAGAGCAAAATAATGTATAGCAGGAAAGTGAATGCTCCCTATGGTAGCTTGTGTAATATCTCTAGATTCTCCCACAGTTATGCTAGCAAGAAAATCTCTAAATTCAGATTTGCGAGGATCCCTTATACTACCCCATTGTGAAAGTTTGCATGCAGTGGTAAAATCCTCTAAGTCCATGGTATAAGATTTATCATAAAGATCAAACAGGACAGTTGGAGAATTACGTGAAGTTGAAAATTCAAACCTCCTCACAAAGGAGCTAGTGAGCTCATGATACTGACTGCACTTCTCTTCCTCGAAGCTCACGAGATCAGCGTTATGCAAATATGTGTTGAATTCTTCTTTTATTCCCGCTTGATCCATAAAATTTTCAGAAGGCCACTCACAAGGACGCACTGGAGCGTCTCTTGGTGGCTCTTCGTCAGCATCACGCATTGCAAGCCTGGGTCCTTGCTTCTTTGAAGAACCACCTTGGAACATTTTCCTAAGCACTTTTCTTCCTCTGAAAAATTCTGAAAAATTTTAGTAACTTCAAAATAAAAGTAAACCAAACTCAATAATATCGATAGCAGCTACTCCTACAAGTGCCTAGGGCCTATATCATGCATCAAAACTACTTTTGACCATATAAATTTGACATGCAAGCTCAAGAACAGGGTCACCTAAGCAGCAAAAATTTGCAATGAATAAAGCACTAGAACAAAAACTAATTGGACCAATGGAGGAGTCACATACCAAGGAACAATCTCCCCAAGCAGTTTTGTGAGAGGTGCTTTGAGCAAGGAGATCGAAAATGGCAGCAAAACGAGCTCGGACTCGGGTTTGAGCTGGTTATTTGTGTTTGGGGGAGGAAGATGAAGTGTGTGGGTGCAGGAATAAGTGGAGGAGTGCCACCATGGGCCCACGAGGCAGGGGGCGCGCCCTAAGGGGGTGCGCGCACCCTCCACCCTCATGGGCAGGTGGTTGACCCCCCTGGTGTGTTCTCAGTTCCATAAATCCTCAAATATTCTAGAAAAAAATCATATTTAATTTTTCGGTCATTTGGAGAACTTTTATTTTCGAGGTATTTTTATATTGCACGGATAATCAGATAACAGACAGAAAAATATATATTTTTATTTTATTTAATATAAATAACATAAAGTAAAAGTGGGGTACAAAAGGTTGTGCCTTCTAGTTTCATCCATCTCATGATCATCAAAAGGAATCCACTAACAAGGTTGATCAAGTCTTGTTAACGAACTCATTCCGAATAACATGGAACCAGAGAAATTTCGAATAACACTATGTTACCTCAACGGGGATATGCACATCCCCAATAATAAGAATATCATATTTCTTCTTGACAGTAGGAAGAGGAAATCAAAACCTCCAAATATAATCGATGGAATTTTTCCAATAGAATTGATACTGTGAAGTTGAGGTTGTTTCCTCGGAAAGCGTACCATGTGCTCATTACCATTAACATGAAAAGTGACATTGCCTTTAGTGCAATCAATAACAGCCCCTGCAGTATTCAAAAAGGGTCTTCCAAGAATAATAGACATACTATCGTCCTCGGGAATATCAAGAATAACAAAGTCCGTTAAAATAGTAACATTTGCAACTATAACAGGCACATCCTCACAAATACTGACAGGTATAGCAGTTGATTTATCAGCCATTTGCAAAGATATTTTAGTAGGTGTCAACTTATTCAAATCAAGTCTACGATATAAAGAGAGAGGCATAACACTAACACCGGCTCCAAGATCACATAAAGCAGTTTTAACATAGTTTCTTTTAATGGAGCATGGTATAGTGGGTACTCCTGTATCTCCAAGTTTCTTTGGTATTCCACCCTTAAAAGTATAATTAGCAAGCATGGTAGAAATTTCAGCTTCCGGTATCTTTCTCTTATTTGTAATAATATCTTTCATATACTTATCATAAGGATTGGTTTTGAGCATATCAGTTAATCGCATGCGTAAAAAGATAGGTCTAATCATTTCAGCAAAGCGCTCAAAATCCTCATCATCCTTTTTCTTGGATGGTTTTGGAGGAAAAGGCATGGGTTTCTGAACCCAAGGCTCTCTTTCTTTACCATGTTTCCTAGCAACGAAGTATTTCTTATCATAACGTTGATTCTTTGATTGTGGGTTATCAAGATCAACAGCAGGTTCAATTTCTATATCATTATCATTACTAGGTTGAGCATCATCATGAACATTATTGTTAACATTATCACTAGTTTCAGTTTCATTATCAGGTTGAGTTTCAGCATCAGAAATAGAAATATCATTTGGATTCTCAGGTGTTTCAACAATAGGATCACTAGAAGCATGCAAAGTCCTATCATTTTTCTTTTTCTTCTTTTTATAAGAACTAGATGCATCTATATTATTTCTCTGAGAATCTTGCTCATTTCTGTTAGGATGGCCTTCAGGATACAAAGGTTCCTGAGTCATTCTACCAGTTCTAGTAGCCACTCTAACAACATAATCATTATCTTTATTATTCAATTCATTGAGAAAATCATTTTGAGCTTTAAGTACTTGTTCTACTTGAGTGGTAACCATAGAAGCATGTTTACTAGTAAGTTTAAGTTCACCTTTAACATTAGCCATATAATCACCTAAGTGTCCAAGCATATTTGAATTGTATTTTAATTGTCTACCAAAGTAAGCATTAAAATCTTCTTGCTTAGCCATAAATTTATCAAACTCATCTACACATGGGCTAGCAATTTTAGTAAACGGGATTACAGCTTTATCATGTATTTCTTCAATAGGAGGTAAATTCTTAACATCTTCAGCTTTAATACCCTTTTCTTTCATAGATTTCTTTGCCTCCTGCATATCTTCAGGATTGAGAAATAGAATACCCCTCTTATTCGGAGTTGGTTTAGGAATAGGCTCAAGAATTGGCTCCGGAGGTGTCCAATTATTTTCATTTGTCAACATATTATTCAATAGAATTTCAGCTTCATCCGGTGTTCTTTCCCTGAAAACAGAACCAGCAACAACTATCCAGGTAATCTCTGGAGGCATCGGTTAGTCCATTATAAAAGATATCAAGTATTTCATTTTTCTTAAGAGGATGATCAGGCAAAGCATTAAGTAATTGGAGAAGCCTCCCCCAAGCTTGTGGGAGACTCTCTTCTTCAATTTGCACAAAATTATATATATATATATATATCCCTTAAAGCAGCTTGTTTCTTATGAGCAGGGAAATATTTAGCAGAGAAGTAATAAATCATATCCTGGGGACTACGCACACAACCAGGATCAAGAGAATTAAACCATATCTTAGCATCACCCTTTAATGAGAATGGAAATATTTTAAGGATATAAAAGTAGCGAGTTCTCTCATCTTTAGTGAACAGGGTAGCTATACCATTTAGTTTAGTAAGATGTGCCACAATAGTTTCAGATTCATAACCATGAAAAGGATCAGATTCAACCAAAGTAATTATATCAGGATCAACAGAGAATTCATAATCCTTATCAGTAACAAAGATAGGTGAAGTAGCAAAAGCAGGGTCAGGTTTCATTCTATCATTTAGGGATTGCTTACTCCATTTAGCTAATAATTTTTTAAGTTCAGTTCTATTTCTGCAAGCTAAAATGGCTAAAGAAGCATCTTGATCAAATACATAACCCTTAGGAATAGCAAGTGGTTCTTCATCATCACTTTCATCAGTATCATCAGATTCAATATTTTTCAATCTCTCTAGCCCTAGCAAGTTGTTCATCGAGAAAATCACTAAGTGGCATAGTAGTATCAGGCATAGAGGTAGTTTCATCATAAGTATCATGCATAGCAGAAGTGGCATCATCAATAACATGCGACATATCAGAACGAATAGCAGAAGCAGGTGTAGGTGTCGCAAGCTTACTCAAAACAGAAGGTGAATCAAGTGCAGAGCTAGATGGCAGTTCCTTACCGCCCCTCGTAGTTGAGGGATAGATCTTGGTTTTTGGATCTCTCAAGTTCTTCATAATGATAAGCAGATATATATCCCAAGTGACTCAAAGAATAGAGTTATGCTCCCTGGCAACGACGCTAGAAAATGGTCTTGATAACCCACAAGTATAGGGGATCGCAACAGTTTTCAAGGGTAAAGTATTCAACCCAAATTTATTGATTCGACACAAGGGGAGCCAAAGAATATTCTCAAGTATTAGCAGCTGAGTTTTCAATTCAACCACACCTGGAAACTTAATATCTGCAGCAAAGTGTTTAGTAGCAAAGTAATATGATAGTAGTGGTAATGGTAGCAAAAGGTAACAGTAGTAAAAGTAATGTTTTTGGTATTTTGTAGTGATGATAGCAATAGCAACGGGAAAGAAAATAAGCGAAGAACAATATATGGAAAGCTCGTAGGCAATGGATCGGTGATGGAGAATTATGTCGGATGCGGTTCATCATGTAATAGTCATAACCTAGGGTGACACAGAACTAGCTCCAGTTCATCAATGTTATGTAGGCATGTATTCCGAATATAGTCATACGTGCTTATGGAAAAGAACTTGCATGATATCTTTTGTCCTACCCTTCCATGGCAGCGGGGTCCTTACGGAAACTAAGGGATATTAAGGCCTCCTTTTAATAGAGAACCGGAACAAAGCATTAACACATGGTGAATACATGAACTCCTCAAACTACGGTCATCACCGGTAAGTATCCCGATTATTGTCACTTCGGGGTTAACGGATCATAACACATAATAGGTGACTATAGACTTGCAAGATAGGATCAAGAACACTCATATATTGATGAAAACATAATAGGTTCAGATCTGAAATCATGGCACTCGGGCCCTAGTGACAAGCATTAAGCATAGCAAAGTCATAGCAACATCAATCTCAGAACATAGTGGACACTAGGGATCAAACCCTAACAAAACTAACTCGATTACATGATAGATCCCATCCAACCCATCACCGTCCAGCAAGCCTACGATGGAATTACTCACGCACGGCGGTGAGCATCATGAAATTGGTGATGGAGGATGGTTGATGATGATGATGGCGACAGATTCCCCTCTCCGGAGCCCCGAATGGACTCCAGATCAGCCCTCCCGAGAGGTTTTAGGGCTTGGCGGCGGCTCCATATCGTAAAACGCGATGATTTCTTCTCTCTGATTTTTTTCTCATCAAAACTCAATATATGGAGGTGGACTTGGAGTCGGAGAGGCAACAGGGGGCCCACGATGTAGGGGGGCGCGTCTCCCACCCTCGTGGGAAGACGGTGGGCCCCCTGGCCTTCATCTTTGGTAGGTATTTTTTCTATTTTCTGAAAAGTGTCTCCGTGAAGTTTCGGGTCATTCCGAGAATGTTTGCTCCTGCACATAAATAACACCATGGTAATTCTGCTGAAAACAGCGTCAGTCCTGGTTAGTTCCATTCAAATCATGCAAGTTAGAGTCCAAAACAAGGGCAAAAGTGTTTGGAAAAGTAGATACGTTGGAGACGTATCAGCTCCCCTAAGCTTAAACCTTTGCTTGTCCTCAAGCAATTCAGTTGACAAACTGAAAGTGATAAAGAAAAACTTTTACAAACTCTGTTTGCTCTTGTTGTTGTAAATATGTAAAGCTAGCATTCAAGTTTTCAGCAAAGATTATAACAAACCACATTCGCAATAACGCATAGGTCTCAAGTTACTCATATCAATAGCATAATCATCTAGCGAGCCATAATAATAAAACTCGGATGACAACACTTTCTCAAAACAATCATAATATGACATAACAAGGTGGTATCTCGCTAGCCCGTTCTGAGACCGCAAAACATAAATGCAGAGCACCTTTAAAGACCAAGGACTGATTAGACATTGTAATTCATGGTAAAAGAGATCCAGTCAAGTCATACTCAATGTAAACTAACAATAATGAATGCAAATGACAGCGGTGCTCTCCAACTGGTGCTTTTTAATAAGAGGATGATGACTCAGCATAAAAGTAAATAGATAGTCCCTTCGCAGAGGGAAGCAGGGATTTGTAGAGGTGCCAGAGCTTGGTTTTGAAAAAGAGGTGAATAATATTTTGAGCGATATCCTTTCATTGTCAACATAACAACCAGGAGATGGCGATATCTTCCATGCTACACACATTATAGGCGGTTCCCGAACGGAATGGGAAAGTTTATGCTCCCCCTTCCACCGAGTTTGCTATGCTATAAACGAAATGGTAAAGTTTATGAATAGGCATCAATCCATGGCTTGCTCGAAACAACGAGTGCCTCCAACTAACAAGAGTCCCAGGGGGAGTTTTGTTTGCAATTATTTTGATTTAGTTTGCATAAAGCATGGGACTGGGCATCCCGGTGACCATCCATTTATCTCGTGAGTGAGGAGCGGAGTCCACTCCTCTTGAGAATAATCCGCCTAACATGGAAGATACAGACAGCCCTAGTTGATACATGAGCTATTCGAGCATACAAAACAGGATATTTATTTGAAGGTTTAGAGTTTGGCACATACAAATTTACTTGGAACGGCATGTAGATACCGTATATAGGTAGGTATAGTGGACTCATGTGGAATAACTTTGGGGTTTAAGGAGTTTGGATGCATAAGCAGTATTCCCGCTTAGTACAGGTGAAGGCTAGCAAAAGACTGGGAAGCGACCAGCTAGAGAGCGACAACAGTCATGAACATGCATTAAAATTAATCAACATCGAATGCAAGCATGAGTAGGATATAATCCACCATGAACATAAATATCGTGAAGGCTATGTTGATTTTGTTTCAACTACATGCGTGAACATGTGCCAAGTCAAGTCACTTAAATCATTCAGAGGAGGATACCACCCTATCATACCACATCATAATCATCTCAATAGCATGTTGGCACGCAAGGTAAACCATTATAACTCATAGCTAATCAAGCATGGCACAAGAAACTATGATCTCTAATTGTCATTGCAAACATGTTTATTCATAATAGGCCGAATCAAGAACGACGAACTAATCATATTTACAAAAACAAAAGAGGTCGATTTCATACCAGCTTTTCTCATCTCAGTCAGTCCATCATATATCATCATAATTGCCTTTCACATGCACGACCGAACAATGTGAATAATAATAACAGTGCACGTGCATTGGACTAAGCTGGAATCTGCAGGCATTCAATAAACAGGAGAAGACAAGGCAATATGGGCTCTTTTGTCAGATCAACAATGATGCATATAAGAACCTCTTCAACAATTTAATCATGATCTTCTCCTATCGACCCCCAAAGAAAAGAAAAGAAATGAAACTATTTACACGGGAAAGCTCCCAACAAGAAAAAGAAGAACATGAAATCTTTTTGGGTTTTCTTTTTAATTACTACTACAAGCATGGAAAGTAAACTAATTAAAAGCTACAACTAATTTTTTTGGTTTTTCCTAAGGTTTATTAAATACATAGGAAGAAAGCATAAAAAGGAAAATAAACTAGCATGGATGATACAATGAAAAAGTATGAGCACCGACATCTAGCAATGAGTGTGTGAACATAAATGTAATGTCGGTGGGAAATACGTACTCACCCAAGCTTAGGCTTTTGGCCTAAGTTGGTCTATGGCCACGGCTGGCCTGGCGGATATCCATAATAGTAGCTGGGGTCGTATTGTGATGCAGCAGCTATCACCTGCTGAGCTGCAGCGTGGCGACGGGCAGCCTCCTCTCTCCTCTCGTACTCATCTGCCTCCTCTCTGGTAATAGTATATCCTCCTCTTGCCTGATAATCAAAGAAAGCAGGAGCAGGGAGAGTAATACAGACAGCACTGCGTCTGTCAAAGATTAGTCGATACTGGAGAGGTGATTCGTTCCTCTCGACAAACTGGTGGTGAACCATAGCATTAAAATCTAGATATGCAGGAGGTAATTCAATATCATCTTCGCGTACATCTATACCAAGAAAATTAGCTATGCGGGTTGCATAAATTCCACCAAAGAAATCTCCATTACGTCTATTAAGATGCAACCTACGTGCAACAATGGCTCCCAAATTATATGATTGGTCTCCTAACACAGCACTCCTAAGAATACTGAGATCGGGGACACACATGTGACATGCCTCATCTTTACCATTTATGCATCTACCTATGAAGAGAGCAAAATAATGTATAGCAGGAAAGTGAATGCTCCCTATGGTAGCTTGTGTAATATCTCTAGATTCTCCCACAGTTATGCTAGCAAGAAAATCTCTAAATTCAGATTTGCGAGGATCCCTTATACTACCCCATTGTGAAAGTTTGCATGCAGTGGTAAAATCCTCTAAGTCCATGGTATAAGATTTATCATAAAGATCAAACAGGACAGTTGGAGAATTACGTGAAGTTGAAAATTCAAACCTCCTCACAAAGGAGCTAGTGAGCTCATGATACTGACTGCACTTCTCTTCCTCGAAGCTCACGAGATCAGCGTTATGCAAATATGTGTTGAATTCTTCTTTTATTCCCGCTTGATCCATAAAATTTTCAGAAGGCCACTCACAAGGACGCACTGGAGCGTCTCTTGGTGGCTCTTCGTCAGCATCACGCATTGCAAGCCTGGGTCCTTGCTTCTTTGAAGAACCACCTTGGAACATTTTCCTAAGCACTTTTCTTCCTCTGAAAAATTCTGAAAAATTTTAGTAACTTCAAAATAAAAGTAAACCAAACTCAATAATATCGATAGCAGCTACTCCTACAAGTGCCTAGGGCCTATATCATGCATCAAAACTACTTTTGACCATATAAATTTGACATGCAAGCTCAAGAACAGGGTCACCTAAGCAGCAAAAATTTGCAATGAATAAAGCACTAGAACAAAAACTAATTGGACCAATGGAGGAGTCACATACCAAGGAACAATCTCCCCAAGCAGTTTTGTGAGAGGTGCTTTGAGCAAGGAGATCGAAAATGGCAGCAAAACGAGCTTGGACTCGGGTTTGAGCTGGTTATTTGTGTTTGGGGGAGGAAGATGAAGTGTGTGGGTGCAGGAATAAGTGGAGGAGTGCCACCATGGGCCCACGAGGCAGGGGGCGCGCCCTAAGGGGGTGCGCGCACCCTCCACCCTCGTGGGCAGGTGGTTGACCCCCCTGGTGTGTTCTCAGTTCCATAAATCCTCAAATATTCTAGAAAAAAATCATATTTAATTTTTCGGTCATTTGGAGAACTTTTATTTTCGAGGTATTTTTATATTGCACGGATAATCAGATAACAGACAGAAAAATATATATTTTTATTTTATTTAATATAAATAACATAAAGTAAAAGTGGGGTACAAAAGGTTGTGCCTTCTAGTTTCATCCATCTCATGATCATCAAAAGGAATCCACTAACAAGGTTGATCAAGTCTTGTTAACGAACTCATTCCGAATAACATGGAACCAGAGAAATTTCGAATAACACTATGTTACCTCAACAGGGATATGCACATCCCCAATAATAAGAATATCATATTTCTTCTTGACAGTAGGAAGAGGAAATCAAAACCTCCAAATATAATCGATGGAATTTTTCCAATAGAATTGATACTGTGAAGTTGAGGTTGTTTCCTCGGAAAGCGTACCGTGTGCTCATTACCATTAACATGAAAAGTGACATTGCCTTTAGTGCAATCAATAACAGCCCCTGCAGTATTCAAAAAGGGTCTTCCAAGAATAATAGACATACTATCGTCCTCGGGAATATCAAGAATAACAAAGTCCGTTAAAATAGTAACATTTGCAACTATAACAGGCACATCCTCACAAATACTGACAGGTATAGCAGTTGATTTATCAGCCATTTGCAAAGATATTTTAGTAGGTGTCAACTTATTCAAATCAAGTCTACGATATAAAGAGAGAGGCATAACACTAACACCGGCTCCAAGATCACATAAAGCAGTTTTAACATAGTTTCTTTTAATGGAGCATGGTATAGTGGGTACTCCTGTATCTCCAAGTTTCTTTGGTATTCCACCCTTAAAAGTATAATTAGCAAGCATGGTAGAAATTTCAGCTTCCGGTATCTTTCTCTTATTTGTAATAATATCTTTCATATACTTATCATAAGGATTGGTTTTGAGCATATCAGTTAATCGCATGCGTAAAAAGATAGGTCTAATCATTTCAGCAAAGCGCTCAAAATCCTCATCATCCTTTTTCTTGGATGGTTTTGGAGGAAAAGGCATGGGTTTCTGAACCCAAGGCTCTCTTTCTTTACCATGTTTCCTAGCAACGAAGTATTTCTTATCATAACGTTGATTCTTTGATTGTGGGTTATCAAGATCAACAGCAGGTTCAATTTCTATATCATTATCATTACTAGGTTGAGCATCATCATGAACATTATTGTTAACATTATCACTAGTTTCAGTTTCATTATCAGGTTGAGTTTCAGCATCATAAATAGAAATATCATTTGGATTCTCAGGTGTTTCAACAATAGGATCACTAGAAGCATGCAAAGTCCTATCATTTTTCTTTTTCTTCTTTTTATAAGAACTAGGTGCATCTATATTATTTCTCTGAGAATCTTGCTCATTTCTGTTAGGATGGCCTTCAGGATACAAAGGTTCCTGAGTCATTCTACCAGTTCTAGTAGCCACTCTAACAACATAATCATTATCTTTATTATTCAATTCATTGAGAAAATCATTTTGAGCTTTAAGTACTTGTTCTACTTGAGTGGTAACCATAGAAGCATGTTTACTAGTAAGTTTAAGTTCACCTTTAACATTAGCCATATAATCACCTAAGTGTCCAAGCATATTTGAATTGTATTTTAATTGTCTACCAAAGTAAGCATTAAAATCTTCTTGCTTAGCCATAAATTTATCAAACTCATCTACACATGGGCTAGCAATTTTAGTAAACGGGATTACAGCTTTATCATGTATTTCTTCAATAGGAGGTAAATTCTTAACATCTTCAGCTTTAATACCCTTTTCTTTCATAGATTTCTTTGCCTCCTGCATATCTTCAGGATTGAGAAATAGAATACCCCTCTTCTTCGGAGTTGGTTTAGGAATAGGCTCAAGAATTGGCTCCGGAGGTGTCCAATTATTTTCATTTGTCAACATATTATTCAATAGAATTTCAGCTTCATCCGGTGTTCTTTCCCTGAAAACAGAACCAGCAACAACTATCCAGGTAATCTCTGGAGGCATCGGTTAGTCCATTATAAAAGATATCAAGTATTTCATTTTTCTTAAGAGGATGATCAGGCAAAGCATTAAGTAATTGGAGAAGCCTCCCCCAAGCTTGTGGGAGACTCTCTTCTTCAATTTGCACAAAATTATATATATATATATCCCTTAAAGCAGCTTGTTTCTTATGAGCAGGGAAATATTTAGCAGAGAAGTAATAAATCATATCCTGGGGACTACGCACACAACCAGGATCAAGAGAATTAAACCATATCTTAGCATCACCCTTTAATGAGAATGGAAATATTTTAAGGATATAAAAGTAGCGAGTTCTCTCATCTTTAGTGAACAGGGTAGCTATACCATTTAGTTTAGTAAGATGTGCCACAATAGTTTCAGATTCATAACCATGAAAAGGATCAGATTCAACCAAAGTAATTATATCAGGATCAACAGAGAATTCATAATCCTTATCAGTAACAAAGATAGGTGAAGTAGCAAAAGCAGGGTCAGGTTTCATTCTATCATTTAGGGATTGCTTACTCCATTTAGCTAATAATTTTTTAAGTTCAGTTCTATTTCTGCAAGCTAAAATGGCTAAAGAAGCATCTTGATCAAATACATAACCCTTAGGAATAGCAAGTGGTTCTTCATCATCACTTTCATCAGTATCATCAGATTCAATATTTTTCAATCTCTCTAGCCCTAGCAAGTTGTTCATCGAGAAAATCACTAAGTGGCATAGTAGTATCAGGCATAGAGGTAGTTTCATCATAAGTATCATGCATAGCAGAAGTGGCATCATCAATAACATGCGACATATCAGAACGAATAGCAGAAGCAGGTGTAGGTGTCGCAAGCTTACTCAAAACAGAAGGTGAATCAAGTGCAGAGCTAGATGGCAGTTCCTTACCGCCCCTCGTAGTTGAGGGATAGATCTTGGTTTTTGGATCTCTCAAGTTCTTCATAATGATAAGCAGATATATATCCCAAGTGACTCAAAGAATAGAGTTATGCTCCCTGGCAACGACGCTAGAAAATGGTCTTGATAACCCACAAGTATAGGGGATCGCAACAGTTTTCAAGGGTAAAGTATTCAACCCAAATTTATTGATTCGACACAAGGGGAGCCAAAGAATATTCTCAAGTATTAGCAGCTGAGTTTTCAATTCAACCACACCTGGAAACTTAATATCTGCAGCAAAGTGTTTAGTAGCAAAGTAATATGATAGTAGTGGTAATGGTAGCAAAAGGTAACAGTAGTAAAAGTAATGTTTTTGGTATTTTGTAGTGATGATAGCAATAGCAACGGGAAAGAAAATAAGCGAAGAACAATATATGGAAAGCTCGTAGGCAATGGATCGGTGATGGAGAATTATGTCGGATGCAGTTCATCATGTAATAGTCATAACCTAGGGTGACACAGAACTAGCTCCAGTTCATCAATGTTATGTAGGCATGTATTCCGAATATAGTCATACGTGCTTATGGAAAAGAACTTGCATGATATCTTTTGTCCTACCCTTCCATGGCAGCGGGGTCCTTACGGAAACTAAGGGATATTAAGGCCTCCTTTTAATAGAGAACCGGAACAAAGCATTAACACATGGTGAATACATGAACTCCTCAAACTACGGTCATCACCGGTAAGTATCCCGATTATTGTCACTTCGGGGTTAACGGATCATAACACATAATAGGTGACTATAGACTTGCAAGATAGGATCAAGAACACTCATATATTGATGAAAACATAATAGGTTCAGATCTGAAATCATGGCACTCGGGCCCTAGTGACAAGCATTAAGCATAGCAAAGTCATAGCAACATCAATCTCAGAACATAGTGGACACTAGGGATCAAACCCTAACAAAACTAACTCGATTACATGATAGATCCCATCCAACCCATCACCGTCCAGCAAGCCTATGATGGAATTACTCACGCACGGCGGTGAGCATCATGAAATTGGTGATGGAGGATGGTTGATGATGATGATGGCGACAGATTCCCCTCTCCGGAGCCCCGAATGGACTCCAGATCAGCCCTCCCGAGAGGTTTTAGGGCTTGGCGGCGGCTCCATATCATAAAACGCGATGATTTCTTCTCTCTGATTTTTTTCTCATCAAAACTCAATATATGGAGGTGGACTTGGAGTCGGAGAGGCAACAGGGGGCCCACGATGTAGGGGGGCGCGTCTCCCACCCTCGTGGGAAGACGGTGGGCCCCCTGGCCTTCATCTTTGGCAGGTATTTTTTCTATTTTCTGAAAAGTGTCTCCGTGAAGTTTCGGGTCATTCCGAGAATGTTTGCTCCTGCACATAAATAACACCATGGTAATTCTGCTGAAAACAGCGTCAGTCCGGGTTAGTTCCATTCAAATCATGCAAGTTAGAGTCCAAAACAAGGGCAAAACTGTTTGGAAAAGGTGATACGTTGGAGACGTATCAGCTACGGGGAAGCGGCATCGGTGTGGTTTGAGATGCCCAGTTGGCCGTTGTCGCTGCGGCGTTCGTGACTCACTCGTTCGAGTTCAACCAGCCGGTGGTGGCCTAGCCGTGGCGAGGGTGCCACAGCTGGATGTCGGAGTGTTATGAGGCGTAGATGTCCATGGAAGGAAACTATGGCAATTTTGCAAAAAGATACCCACACCCCTCTCCACATTTGCAAATAAGGTCTTCCCTCATTCATCATTTTCTCCCACAAGATAAACTACTCATACAAATGCATCTTGATGTTCTGTGCAACGCACGGGCATCTTGCTAGTAAGAAACAAATCTAGAGTTTGGCACGAGTTCATGCGGCGGTAGCACCACAAGGCCTGGTGCAGGAGTTACATTTCCCTCTCGGGGCCCACGGGACTGAGCTTTAGTGGACCCGATAGGTGGCTGGTCCACATGTCCTCTTCTTCTTCTTCCTCTCATTTTCTATGGGAGACAGCTTCGCAACAAGCTCTTTGGACCTTGCACCTATTTCGAAACTCACACAGGCATCGAGGGCAACATATTTTTGTTGGGGACCGTTGCAGAAAACAAAAATTTTCCTACTCGTTTCACCAAGATCATCTAGGAGTTCATCTAGCAACGAGTCATTGGATGCATCTACATACCTTTGTAGATCGCGCACGGAAGCGTTCAAAGAACGGTGATGATGTAGTCGAACACGACGTGATCCAAATCACCGATGACCAAGCGCCGAACGGACGGCACCTCCACGTTCAACACACGTATGGGACGGGAGACGTCTCCTCCTTCTTGATCCAGCAAGGGGGAAGGAGAGGTTGATGAAGATCCAGCAGCACGACGGCGTGGTGGTGGATGCAAGGCGTCACAGTAGCAGGGCTTCGCCTATACTACGAGAGGGAGACGTAACAGGGAGAGAGGGAGGCGCCAGGGGCTGGGGTATGAAGTCCCTCCTCTCCCCCACTATATATAGAAGGGCCAAGGGGGGGTGGTGCGCAGCCTAGGAGATCTGATCTCCTAGGTGCAGCGGCCAGGGGAAGGATTCCCTCCCCCCCAAGGCACCCAGAGGTGCCTTCCACCACTTGGACTCCTCCCCCTTGGAAACCCTAGGCGCATGGGCCTAGTGGGGCTGGTGCCCTTGGCCCATGAAGGCCAAGGCACACCCCCTACAGCCCATGTGCCCCCCCCGGACAGGTGGCCCCACCCGGTGGGCCCCCGGGACCCCTCCGATGGTCCCGGTACAATACCGATAACCCCGAAACTTGTCCCGATGGCCGAAACAGCATTTCCTATATATAATTCTTTACCTCCGGACCATTCCGGAACTCCTCGTGACGTCCGGGATCTCATCTGGGACTCCGAACAACATTCGAGTTTCTGCATATACATATCTTCACAACCCTAGCGTCACCGAACCTTAAGTGTGTAGACCCTACGGGTTCGGGAGACAAGCAGACATGACCGAGACGACTCTCCGATCAATAACCAACAGCGGGATCTGGATACCCATGTTGGTTCCCACATGCTCCATGATGATCTCATCGGATGAACCACGATGTCGAGGATTCAATCAACCCCGTATGCAATTCCCTTTGTCAATCGATATGTTACTTGCCCGAGATTCGATCGTCGGTATCCCAATACCTCGTTCAATCTCGTTACCGGCAAGTCACTTTACTCGTGCCGTAATGCATGATCCCGTGACCAGACACTTGGTCACTTTGAGCTCATTATGATGATGTATTACCGAGTGGGCCCAGTGATACCTCTCCGTCATACGGAGTGACAAATCCCAGTCTTGATCCATGTCACCCAACAGACACTTTCGGAGATACCCGTAGTCTACCTTTATAGTCACCCAGTTACGTTGTGACGTTTGGTATACCCAAAGCAATCCTACGGTATCCGGGAGTTACATGATCTCATGGTCTAAGGAAAAGATACTTTGACATTGGAAAACTCTAGCAAACAAACTATACGATCTTGTGCTATGTTTAGGATTGGGTCTTGTCCATCACATCATTCTCCTAATGATGTGATCTCGTTATCAATGACAACCAATGTCCATAGTCAGGAAACCATGACTATCTGTTGATCAACGAGCTAGTCAACTAGAGGCTCACTAGGGACATGTTGGTGTCTGTTACTCACACATGCATTACGATTTCCGGATAACACAATTATAGCATGAATAAAGACAATTATCATGAACAAGGAAATGTAATAATAATGCTTTTATTATTGCCTCTAGGGCATATTTCCAACAGTCTCCCACTTGCACTAGAGTCAATAATCTAGTTACATTGTGATGAATCGAACACCCATGGAATTCTGGTGTTGATCATGTTTTGCTCTAGGGAGAGGTTTAGTCAACGGATCCGCTACATTCAGGTCCGTATGTACTTTAAAAATCTCTATGTCTCCATTTTGAACATTTTCACGAATGGAGTTGAAGCGATGCTTGATGTGCCTTGTCTTCTTGTGAAACCTGGGCTCCTTGGCAAGTGCAATAGCTCCAGTGTTGTCACAAAAGAGTTTGATTGGCCCCGACGCATTGGGTATGACTCCTAGGTCGGTGATGAACTCCTTCACCCATATTGCTTCATGTGCTGCCTCCGAGGCTGCCATGTACTCCGCTTCACATGTAGATCCCGCCACGACGCTCTGCTTGCAGCTGCACCAGCTCACTGCTCCACCATTCAACATATACACGTATTCGGTTTGTGACTTAGAGTCATCCAGATCTGTGTCGAAGCTAGCGTCGACGTAACCCTTTACGACGAGCTCTTCGTCACCTCCATAAACGAGAAACATTTCCTTAGTCCTTTTCAGGTACTTCAGGACATTCTTGACCGCTGTCCAGTGTTCCTTGCCGGGATTACTTTGGTACCTTCCTACCAAACTTATGGCAAGGTTTACATCAGGTCTGGTACACAGCATGGCATACATAATAGAACCTATGGCTGAGGCATAGGGGATGACACTCATCTCTTCTATTTCTTCTGCCGTGGTCGGACATTGAGCTGAGCTCAATTTCACACCTTGTAATACAGGTAAGAACCCCTTCTTAGAATGATCCATATTGAACTTCTTCAATATCTTATCAAGGTATGTGCTTTGTGAAAGACCTATGAGGCGTCTTGATCTATCTCTATAGATTTTGATGCCTAATATATAAGCAGCTTCTCCAAGGTCCTTCATTGAAAAACTCTTATTCAAGTAGGCCTTGATGCTGTCCAAGAGTTCTATATCATTTCCCATCAAAAGTATGTCATCTACATATAATATGAGAAATGCTACAGAGCTCCCACTCACTTTCTTGTAAACGCAGGCTTCTCCATAAGTCTGCGTAAACCCAAACGCTTTGATCATCTCATCAAAGCGAATGTTCCAACTCCGAGATGCTTGCACCAGCCCATAAATCGAGCGTTGGAGCTTGCACACCTTGTCAGCATTCTTAGGATCGACAAAACCTTCCGGCTGCATCATATACAATTCTTCCTTAAGTAAACCATTAAGGAATGCCGTTTTGACGTCCATTTGCCAAATTTCATAATCGTAGAATGCGGCAATTGCTAACATGATTCGGACGGACTTCAGCTTCGCTACCGGTGAGAAAGTCTCATCGTAGTCAACCCCTTGAACTTGTCGATAACCCTTAGCGACAAGTCGAGCTTTATAGATGGTCACATTACCATCCGCGTCTGTCTTCTTCTTAAAGATCCATTTATTTTCTATGGCTCGCCGTTCAACGGGCAAGTCAGTCAAAGTCCATACTTCGTTTTCATACATGGATCCTATCTCGGATTTCATGGCTTCTAGCCATTGGTCGGAATCCGGGCCCGCCATCGCTTCTTCATAGTTCAAAGGTTCACCGTTGTCTAACAACATGATTTCCAAGACAGGGTTGCCGTACCACTCTGGTGCGGAACGTGTCCTTGTGGACCTTCGAATTTCAGTAGGAGCTTGATCAGAAGTATCTTGATCATTATCATTAACTTCCTCTCTAGTCGGTGCAGGCACCTCAGGAACATTTTCTTGAGTTGAGCCATTTTCCGGTTCAAGAGGCAATACTTCATCAAGCTCTACTTTCCTCCCACTTACTTCTCTCGAGAGAAACTCTTTCTCTAGAAAGGACCCATTCTTGGCAACAAAGATCTTGCCTTCGGATCTGAGGTAGAAGGTGTACCCAATAGTTTCTTTTGGGTATCCTATGAAGACGCATTTTTCCGACTTGGGTTCGAGCTTTTCAGGTTGAAGTTTCTTGACATAAGCATCGCATCCCCAAATTTTTAGAAACGACAGCTTAGGTTTCTTCCCAAACCATAATTCATACGGTGTCGTCTCAACGGATTTCGACGGAGCCCTATTTAAAGTGAATGCGGCAGTCTCTAAAGCATAGCCCCAAAAAGATAGCGGTAAATCGGTAAGAGACATCATAGACCGCACCATATCCAATAGAGTGCGATTACGACGTTCGGACACACCGTTACGCTGAGGTGTTCCAGGCAGCGTGAGTTGTGAAACTATTCCACATTTTCTTAAGTGTGTGCCAAATTCGTGACTCAAGTATTCTCCTCCACGATCTGATCGTAGAAACTTGATTTTCCTGTCACGTTGATTCTCAACCTCACTCTGAAATTCCTTGAACTTTTCAAAGGTTTCAGACTTGTGTTTCATTAAGTAGACATATCCATATCTACTCAAGTCATCAGTGAGGGTGAGAACATAACGATAGCCACCGCGAGCCTCAACACTCATTGGACCGCACACATCAGTATGTATGATTTCCAATAAGTTGGTTGCTCGCTCCATTGTTCCTGAGAACGGAGTCTTGGTCATTTTACCCATGAGGCATGGTTCGCACATGTCAAATGATTCATAATCAAGAGACTCTAAAAGTCCATCTGCATGGAGCTTCTTCATGCGTTTGACACCTATGTGACCAAGGCGGCAGTGCCACAAGTATGTGGGACTATCATTATCAACCTTACATCTTTTGGTACTCACATTATGAACATGTGTAGTAATACGCCCGAGATTCATTAAGAATAAACCATTCACCATAGTAGCATGACCATAAAACATATCTCTCATATAAATGGAACAACCATTATTCTCAGATTTAAATGAGTAGCCATCTCGAATTAAACGAGATCCCGATACAATGTTCATGCTCAAAGCTGGCACTAAATAACAGTTATTGAGGTTTAAAACTAATCCCGTAGGTAAATGCAGAGGCAGCGTGCCGACGGCGATCACATCGACCTTGGAACCATTCCCGACGCGCATCGTCACCTCGTCCTTCGCCAGTCTCCATTTATTCCGCAGCTCCTGCTGTGAGTTACAAATATGAGCAACGGCACCGGTATCAAATACCCAGGAGTCACTACGAGTACTGGTAAGGTACACATCAATTACATGTATATCAAATATACCTTTGGCGTTGCCGGCCTTCTTGTCCGCTAAGTATTTGGGGCAGTTCCGTTTCCAGTGACCCTTCCCTTTGCAATAAAAGCACTCCGTCTCGGGCTTGGGTCCATTCTTTGGCTTCTTCCCGGCAGCTTGCTTGCCGGGCGCGGCAACTTCCTTGCCGTCCTTCTTAAAGTTCTTTTTACCCTTGCCTTTCTTGAACTTAGTGGTTTTATTGACCATCAACACTTGATGCTCCTTCTTGACTTCTACCTCCGCTGATTTCAGCATTGAGAACAACTCAGGAATGGTCTTTTGCATCCCCTCCATGTTGAAGTTCATCACAAAGCTCTTGTAGCTTGGTGGAAGCGACTGGAGGATTCTGTCAATGACCGCATCATCCGGGAGATTAACTCCCAGCTGAGACAAGCGGTTATGCAACCCAGACATAGTGAGTATGTGCTCACTGACAGAACTATTTTCCTCCATCTTACAGCTGAAGAACTTATCGGAGACTTCATATCTCTCGATCCGGGCATGAGCTTGAAAAACCATTTTCAGATCTTCGAACATCTCGTATGCTCCATGTCTCTCAAAACGCTTTTGGAGCCCCGGCTCTAAGCTGTAAAGCATGCCGCACTGAACGAGGGAGTAGTCGTCAACACGTGTCTGCCAAGCGTTCATAACGTCTTGGTTCTGTGGGACGGGTGGATCACCTAGCGGTGCTTGTAGGACATAATCTTTCTTGGCAGCTATGAGGATGATCCTCAGGTTCTGGACCCAGTCCGTATAGTTGCTGCCATCGTCTTTCAGCTTGGTTTTCTCTAGGAACGCGTTGAAGTTGAGGACTACGTGGGCCATTTGATCTACAAGACATAGTGTAAAATATTTTAGACTAAGTTCATGATAATTAAGTTCATCTAATCAAATTATTAATGAACTCCCACTTAGATTAGACATCCCTCTAGTCATCTAAGTATTACATGATCCGAGTTAACTAGGCCGTGTCCGATCATCACGTGAGACGGACTAGTCAACGTCGGTGAACATCTTCATGTTGATCGTATCTTCTATACGACTCATGCTCGACCTTTCGGTCTTCTGTGTTCCGAGGCCATGTCTGTACATGCTAGGCTCGTCAAGTTAACCCTGAGTGTTTTGCATGTGTTCCGAGGCCATGTCTGTACATGCTAGGCTCGTCAACACCCGTTGTATGTGAACGTAAGGATCCATCACACCCGATCATCACGGCGTGCTTAGAAACAACGAACTTTAGGAACGGTGCACAGTTAGGGGAGAACACTTCTTGAAATTGTTATGAGGGATCATCTTATTTACTACCGTCGTTCTAAGTAAACAAGATGCAAAAACATGATAAACATCACATGCAATCAAATAATAAACGTGACATGATATGGCCAATATCACATAGCTCCTTTGATCTCCATCTTGGGGCTCCATGATCATCTTGTCACCAGCTTGACACCATGATCTCCATCATCATGATCTCCATCATCGTGTCTCCATGAAGTTGCTCGCCAACTATTACTTCTACTACTATGGCTAACGCATTTAGCAATAAAGTAAAGTAATTTACATGGCGTTTCTCAATGACACGCAGGTCATATAAAAGAATAAAGACAACTCCTATGGCTCCTGCCGGTTGTCATACTCATCGACATGCAAGTCGTGATTCCTATTACAATAGCATGAACATCTCATACATCACATATAGATCATTCATCATTCATCACAACTTTGGCCATATCATATCACAAACCACTTGCTGCAAAAACAAGTTAGACGTCATCTAATTGTTGTTGCAAGTTTTACGAGGCTGAATTAGGATTCTAGCAAGAACGTCTTCTTACCTACGTTAAAGCCACAACGTGATTTGTCAACTTCCATTTACCCTTCATAAGGACCCTGTTCATCGAATCCGCTCCAACTAAAGTGGGAGAGACAGACACCC
Source organism: Triticum urartu (assembly GCF_056163025.1). NCBI lineage: Eukaryota > Viridiplantae > Streptophyta > Magnoliopsida > Poales > Poaceae > Triticum > Triticum urartu. The sequence goes on from NC_141877.1 coordinate 277,213,675, forward strand.
GCCAGCCACCTTATGCAACTAGTGCATATCAGTCGGTGGAACCGGTCTCACGTAAGCGTACGTGTAAGGTTGGTCCGGGCCGCTTCATCCCACAATACCGCTGAAGCAAGAAAAGACTTGTAACGGCAAGAAAGTTGACAAATCTACGCCCACAACTAATTGTGTTCTACTCGCACAAGAAGAACTACGCATAGACCTAGCTCATGATGCCACTGTTGGGGAACGTTGCAGAAAACAAAAAATTTCCTACTCGTTTCACCAAGATCATCTAGGAGTTCATCTAGCAACGAGTCATTGGATGCATCTACATACCTTTGTAGATCGCGCACGGAAGCGTTCAAAGAACGGTGATGATGTAGTCGAACACGACGTGATCCAAATCACCGATGACCAAGCGCCGAACGGACGGCACCTCCGCGTTCAACACACGTACGGGGCGGGAGACGTCTCCTCCTTCTTGATCCAGCAAGGGGGAAGGAGAGGTTGATGAAGATCCAGCAGCATGACGGCGTGGTGGTGGATGCAGGGCGTCACAGTAGCAGGGCTTCGCCTATACTACGAGAGGGAGACGTAACGGGGAGAGAGGGAGGCGCCAGGGGCTGGGGTATGAAGTCCCTCCTCTCCCCCACTATATATAGGAGGGCCAAGGGGGGGTGGTGCGCAGCCTAGGAGATCTGATCTCCTAGGTGCGGCGGCCAGGGGAAGGATTCCCTCCCCCCCAAGGCACCCAGAGGTGCCTTCCACCACTTGGACTCCTCCCCCTTGGAAACCCTAGGCGCATGGGCCTAGTGGGGCTGGTGCCCTTGGCCCATGAAGGCCAAGGCGCACCCCCTACAGCCCATGTGGCCCCCCCGGACAGGTGGCCCCACCCGGTGGGCCCCCGGGACCCCTCCGGTGGTCCCGGTACAATACCGATAACCCCGAAACTTGTCCCGATGGCCGAAACAGCATTTCCTATATATAATTCTTTACCTCCGGACCATTCCGGAACTCCTCGTGATGTCCGGGATCTCATCCGGGACTCCGAACAACATTCGGGTTTCTGCATATACATATCTTCACAACCCTAGCGTCACCGAACCTTAAGTGTGTAGACCCTACGGGTTCGGGAGACAAGCAGACATGACCGAGACGACTCTCCGGTCAATAACCAACAGCGGGATCTGGATACCCATGTTCGTTCCCACATGCTCCACGATGATCTCATCGGATGAACCACGATGTCGAGGATTCAATCAACCCCGTATGCAATTCCCTTTGTCAATCGATATGTTACTTGCCCGAGATTCGATCGTCGGTATCCCAATACCTCGTTCAATCTCGTTACCGGCAAGTCACTTTACTCGTGCCGTAATGCATGATCCCGTGACCAGACACTTGGTCACTTTGAGCTCATTATGATGATGTATTACCGAGTGGGCCCAGTGATACCTCTCCGTCATACGGAGTGACAAATCCCAGTCTTGATCCATGTCACCCAACAGACACTTTCGGAGATACCCGTAGTCTACCTTTATAGTCACCCAGTTACGTTGTGACGTTTGGTATACCCAAAGCAATCCTACGGTATCCGGGAGTTACATGATCTCATGGTCTAAGGAAAAGATACTTTGACATTGGAAAACTCTAGCAAACGAACTATACGATCTTGTGCTATGTTTAGGATTGGGTCTTGTCCATCACATCATTCTCCTAATGATGTGATCTCGTTATCAATGACAACCAATGTCCATAGTCAGGAAACCATGACTATCTGTTGATCAACGAGCTAGTCAACTAGAGGCTCACTAGGGACATGTTGGTGTCTGTTACTCACACATGCATTACGATTTCCGGATAACACAATTATAGCATGAATAAAGACAATTATCATGAACAAGGAAATATAATAATAATGCTTTTATTATTGCCTCTAGGGCATATTTCCAACAATTTTATCCACTCGTATGTCAAGGGATAATTCTCTGAAAATGCAACTATCCCTGGGTGGTTTTGGTAATTATTAACAACATATAGCTCATTGAACTAATACTATTTCAAGATGATCAATTCAGAAAGTTCAATGATTGGCATGGCATGGATTAGGAATGTGGACCCCTCAAAACGCTAAGGACACACATTGGCTCAAGCTCAAGGCTCTACATTTTCATTTTAGTGATCCAAGATCACATTGAGTCCATAGGAAAAGCCAATACTATTAAAAGGGGATGAGGTGTTGCTTAATGGCTTACTTGCTCACAATGCTTAGTGATATGCTCCAAAAACCCTCAACCACTTTCTCATTGAGGGAGTCCTGGATTAGGGGGTGTTCGGGTAGCCGGACTATACCTTCAGCCGGACTCCTGGACTATGAAGATACAAGATTGAAGACTTCGTCCCGTGTCCGGATGGGACTTTCCTTGGCGTGGAAGGCAAGCTTGGCGATGCGGATATTCAAGATCTCCCACCATTGTAACCGACTCTATGTAACCCTAACCCTATCCGGTGTCTATATAAACCAGAGGGTTGTAGTCCGTAGGCAATCAACTTCATATACAACAATCATACCATAGGCTAGCTTCTAGGGTTTAGCCTCCTTGATCTCGTGGTAGATCTACTCTTGTACTACCCATATCATCAATATTAATCAAGCAGGACATAGGGTTTTACCTCCATCAAGAGGGCCCGAACCTGGGTAAAACATCGTGTTCCTTGCCTCCTGTTACCATCCGGCCTAGACGCACAGTTCAAGACCCCCTACCCGAGATCCGCCGGTTTTGACACCGACATTGGTGCTTTCATTGAGAGTTCCTCTGTGCCGTCACAATCAGGAAGGATGCCTCCTCCCATCTTTAAAGACGACGCCGTTGCTAAGGGAGCCTTGGCTATTGGCCAAACCCTTCGGCTAGGTGGTTTCCTCATGACCGCCTGTTCGGCTGTTGCGCCGACGGTGACCTCTCGGGTCATCAAAAGCAACCTACACGTCAGCTCGGAGCTCGTCGAGCAGCTAGATCCAATGGCGCTCTCTTCTGTAAACGAGCTCTTGGATCACATCGCTGCCCTAGGGGTCGCTACGGATTACGACCAGGTTGGGCTTAAACCCGATCTAAGAGAAATTAACTCTCCCCAAGTCACCCACCACGTTGCTGTGGTAGAGACGCTGTGCGGCGACCCTTCATCTATTTTAAGGACTAGCTACGTCCGAATTCCCGACCCCTCCAACCCAGATACCCGCGGAGGGGGAGATATAACTCAAGACCTGAGCTTAGGATCAGGCAACGGGCCAGATTCACTGGACAACATCCAAGAATCCGAACTTCAGAGTTCGGAAACTCTTCGGCCTCCGAATCTTGGATTGGGTGAGGTTTCAGATTCAACGACACCCGCCCACCCAATCATAAGCGATCTCTCCCAAATCAGGCAGAGGCCCGAGGAAACAGTACATCATTACTGGGCCAGATTCCTCCTGGTTATGAACAGGATAAAGGATTGCCGCGAGGAAGACGCAATCTCAATTTTTTGCAGTAATTGCATGGACAAGGGAATCGTTAACGCCGTAAGTCGTCGTGATATCACACGCTTCGCTGACTTGGCGTCCATAGTACAAAAATACTGTGCGATGGAAAGCGCCTGGAAAACCGAAATAAATTTTTGGGATAATCCGGCCTTGAATAGTAATCCCGTCCGAACTAAGAGGGTGCATCATCATAGGACACCCGGAATAAACACCAAAAAGCCAAAACCCTCTACAGGGCATGGAACCGTACTGGAAAGTTGGCTTGATGGACCCTGTAGAATTCACAGTACAGAGGACGCCACACCAACTCACAGCCTTAGAGCATGTTGGATACTCCGGCAGGTGGCCAAAATCGGCGAGGACCTCTTAATTCCGGAGGCCGCAGAAAGCCAGCCCATGGACACCAGTACCGTTCTCACAGTCTTCGAGACTTTCGCATCAAACAATGTGCGAAAAAGAACACTCCGCAGCCTCGCCGAAGTCTATCAAGTTGCAACAATAAATCCATGGAGCGACACTGCCATTACCTTCAACGCAAGTGATGAACCTAGATTCCGAACAGCCCGAGCACCAGCCGCATTGGTCCTCAGTCCCATAGTGCACGGCTTTCGCCTCACCAAGGTGCTCATGGATGGAGGCAGCGGACTGAACCTCATTTATGAGGAAACTCTTCAAAAAATGGAAATAGACTGGAACCGCGTCGAGCGAAGCAGCACAACCTTTAGAGGAATAATCCCCAGTCGGGAAGCGCGCTGCACAGGAAAAATCACACTAGATGTGGTGTTCGGCACGCTGGATAATTACAGGTCTGAAGAAGTCACGTTTCAGGTGGCCCCGTTTAAGAGTGGATATCACGCTTTACTAGGGCGGGAAGCATTCACAATCTTCCAAGCAATACCTCATTACGGGTACATGAAGCTTAAGATGCCCGGGCCGAATGGAATTATCACTCTAGCTAGTGATCCGGACATAGCACTCCACGCCGAAAACAAGACGGCCGCATTAGCCCTTGAGGCGCTATCCGAAGCCTTAGCAGCCGAGGAACTAACTGCGCTGCGCTCCACGGTTAACAGGGATGATGTGATACTCGATAAGAGATCCAAATACACATCCTTCAAGCCAGCCGACGAAATAGTCAAATTCTAGGTCCATCCAACGGACCCCAATAAAATAGCTTCAATCGGGGCACGACTGAACCCTGATGCAGATGGCGCACTGCGAGAGTTCCTACAAGAGAACTGGGACATCTTCGCCTGGCACCCTTCAGACATGCCAGGGATCCCACGCAGGCTGGCCGAACACAGCTTAAATATCCTAAAAGGATTTAAACCTGTCAAACAAGCCCTTTGGCGTTTTTCCGAACCCAAGAGACAGGCTATGGAAGAGGAGCTAGCCAAGCTATTGGAGGCCGGATTCATCAGAGACATAAAACATCTGGATTGGCTAGCAAACCAGGTGATGGTACCAAAGAAGGACAAATCCTGGCGCCTGTGTGTCGATTTTAAAGACCTTAACAAGGCTTGCCCAAAGGATCCCTTCCCCCTCCCCCACATCGATCAAATTATCGATGCCACCGCAGGACACGATTTGTTGTGTTTCCTCGACGTACTCCGGTTACCATCAAATCAAGATGGCAGAATCAGACCAAGCTGCAACAGCATTCATCACACCATACGGCCCATTCTGCTTCAACACAATGCCCTTCGGGCTGAAAAACGCCGGTGCAACATATCAGCGCATGATCCAGACATGTCTGGCAAACCAGATTGGCAAAACAGTGGAGGCGTATGTGGATGATGTGGTCGTCAAATCAAGACATGTCGAATCCCTAGTAAACGACTTGAGGCTTACATTCGATAACCTCCGACAATATGACATCAAGCTCAACCCAGAAAAATGCGTCTTCGGCGTTCCAGCCGGAAAGCTCTTGGGCTTCATTGTATCCGGTAGAGGAATTGAAGCAAACCCAGCCAAGATCCGAGCTTTGTCACAATTGGATGTCCCAAAGGACCTCAAACAAATACAAAAATTAACCAGATGCGTGGCGGCTTTAAGCCGCTTCATCTCCCGCTTGGGAGAAAAGGCACTACCCCTCTATCGCCTCCTTCGGCGCACCGAACACTTCGAGTGGACGGATGCCGCCACGGCCGGACTTGATGAAATAAAAGCCATATTGGCAACAAACCCAGTCCTGGCCACGCCGAACACCGGCGAACCAATGTTATTATACATTGCAGCTACACATCAAGTTGGCAGTGCAGTGCTCGTTGTCGAGCGGGAAACGGATGGACACAAATTCCCCCTTCAAAGGCCGGTCTACTACGTGTCCACTGTCCTCACTCGATGCACATCACGGTACCCGCATTACCAAAAGATTGCATATGTGGTATTCATGGCATCCCGGAAGCTATGACACTACTTTCAAGAGTGTTCCATAACAAGAGCCTCGAAAGTACCACTCAACGATATTATCAACAACCGCGAAGAAACGGCCCGGATTGCAAAATGGGCCATCGAGCTTCTCCCGTTCGATATAACCTATAAGCCACGGCGAGCTATTAAATCGCAAGTTTTGGCCGACTTCGTCGCAGAATCGACGGAGGCCGAGCTCCCCAAAGAGTACGACACATATTCAAACTGGATTATGCATTTCGACGGCTCCAAAATGTTGGCCGGACTGGGGGCTGGCGTCGTCCTGACGTCCCCCATAGGAGACACAGTCCAATATGTGCTCCAGATCATGTACACGGATTCCAACAATGCAGCCGAATATGAGGCCCTCCTACATGGTCTCCGGATAGCAGTATCCATGGGTATCCAGCGCCTAGAGGTACGCGGGGATTCAAACCTCGCGATATCCCAAATAAATGGAGACTTCGATGCCAAGGACCCAAAAATGGCAGCTTACCGCAACGCCGTCCTAAAAATGTCAGCTCGGTTCGAAGGGCTGGAGTTTCACCATATAGCCCGAGAAAACAATCAAGCAGCGGACGTCCTGGCACGCATCGGAGCAAAACGCGATGCAGTCCCCCCCAACATCTTTTTGGAAAGATTGTTCAAACCATCCGTAGCATGGGAGGGGGAACCCGCAAATAACAGCCCAGACCCAGCCGCACCACTCGACGCCGAACAATCTGACACAATTGGAGGCTCTGCCAATGAAATTACACCTTCAGCCCATGTAATAATGGCGGTTATCACCCCGTGGACAGAACCGCTCCTAGCCTACCTTACTAGGCAGGAACTCCCGGAGGACCAAAACGAGGCCCGCTGCATAGTGCGGCGATCTAAAGCCTATAGAGTCCACGAGGGAGAGCTTTATAAGAAAAGCACTACCGGAGTCCTTCAAAGGTGCATCTCCGAAGAGGAAGGGCGGAACCTTCTCGCTGAAATTCATGCCGGACTCGATGGTCACCACGCCGCTGCTCGGTCCCTTGTTAGCAAGGCTTTCCGTACAGGCTTTTATTGGCCGACGGCCCGGGCAGACGCTCAGGACCTAGTCCAACGATGCGCTGGTTGCCAACTTTTCGCCAACCAAAGCCATATGCCACCCACCGCACTCCAAACTATACCCATCACCTGGCCTTTTGCGGTCTGGAGGCTTGACATGGTCGGACCCCTTAAAGGCGGGACCGATAGGAAAAAATACTTACTGGTCATGGTGGATAAGTTCACCAAATGGATAGAAGCCAAGCCTGTTAAAACGGCCGAATCCGGACCTGTGATAGACTTCATATCCGGGGTTGTACACCGTTATGGCGTCCCCCACAGCATTATAACCGATAACGGTACAAACTTTACCGCCGACAAGGTAAAACTCTGGTGCAAAAACATGGGCATCAGGCTCGATTATGCTTCCGTCTATCACCCACAAACCAATGGCCAGGTCAAACGCGCAAATGGTCTTATCATGAGCGGCATTAAACCCAGACTGGTGCGGTCCCTCAAGGAATCTAACACGCACTGGGTAGAGGAGCTCGACTCCGTGCTATGGGGGCTGCGGACCACGCCAAATCGCACCACCGGATACACACCATTTTTCATGGTGTACGGCACAGAGGCAGTTCTGCCCTGCGACATAATTCATGAATCACCTAGAGTGCGCATGTACGAAGAAAGAGAAGCCGAGCTCGATCGGTAGGACAACTTGGACGCCATGGAGGAGGAGCGTGACGTGGCAAAAGCCCGTTCCGCATTTTATCAACAGCAGGCCCGAAGATATCAAAGCAGAGAAGTACGGGCCAAAAATTACAATGTTGGTGAACTAGTTCTACACCCGCCGGATAAGAAAAAGGACAAAGTCAAGCCCAAGTGGGAAGGTCCATTCATAATCGACCAAGTCCTGACTGGTGGGCCGTACCGCCTGCGAGATGCGTCGGATAACCGACTCGAGCCGAACCCGTGGAACGCCACCCGTCTCTGAAGATTCTATGCCTAGCGCCGGATTCTGTGTTCGTCTCCTTCCTCTGTCCATTTTTTGCATTTTTCTATCTTACATTTCTCTCCTTCCCCTCTTTTCTTTTATAGCCCTTAAAGGCTCATCCAGTGACGCGCCACTCACGCTCATTAAACCTAGGGGCTTCTTTAACAGAAGCTTATTTATACGGGCTTCACGCCCAACACATGCGTCAAACTTCCGCATGTACCTTTTTCTTCACCATTATATGCATCGATATGACTTAAGTTTTGGCCAAGCTGGGTTGCCTGGCTCCTGTGCTTACCCCTACGTTCCCGGTTGTTCGGCTAGGTGGTAAAGGGAGCACCTCTGCGATTGTTACTGCCGGGTCAGCCGGATGTGTACCTTAGACTAGGTGAAGCCGAAAGCTAGCGTTCTTAAGGGAATATTCGGTCGGTGAAATAAAAGATGATCTTTTTACCCATTTTATGCGCCCCCAGATGCTTTTTTCTGCGTTTTTTCACGCAGTCTGGACATGCACTTTAGGGCATGCCTCCCAGCGAAAGGAACCCCTAACGGAACTATTCTCTCTGGAAGATGTTTCTTACTAACCATGTAATATAACATAACTAGTTGGGCACTTGTCTGATAAAGCACTAATGACCCCTACGCCTGGTCTCCACGCATACCCCGGTTCTTATATAACCGCTATGGTATTCGGACACACTCTGGACCGTCAGGTCCCGAGGTTGAAGTGAAAAGGTCGGCAACGACAAACGATCTACAATCCGGCTAGAAGGCATTACACATGTCAATTTAAAAATACATAGTCATTCTGACTGATTGTATTCCTCTTCCATACCATCTAGCAGGCTGTCTAATTTACAGTTCTGCTGGGAATACTTCGCGGCCAACTCTACTTGGCCGTATACTAAGCTTACAGGGATCTCCTTCCCGTCAGGCCCCACTGGTCTGACCTCGGCCATGTGGTTTGGGTCAGACTTCGTAAAACGGGTCTTCACCATGGCCCAGGCCTCCCTAGCGCCTTGTCGGCAGGCCGATATCTTCCATAACCGGAAGCGCCGCCGAGCTCCCTTCAGCTTCTCCGCAAGCTCTCCAAGGCCCTCAGGCACGGATTGGGCAGGCCATAAGGCTTGGGCAATACCCCGCATTGCCTGCCGAATTCGCTCGTGCAGTTGCAAGAGTTCGGGAAGAAGGTCACCCGTAGAACCGGGCATCTCCTCTGTAGGACGACCTGTGAGCATACCTACAGACATTACTCTGTTAGTCGACTTCCTCTCCGTACTCTTTTTTCAAAGTTCGTTCAAGCACTTACTAAAAATGCCGCGTCGAAGCCGCTGATTCTCCTTCGTGGAGTCCAACAGCTGGCCACGAACATCTTTAAGTTCGACGTCCAGCTTGGTGTTGGCATCCTGAAGATCATTCTTCTCTTGCCTCACCTTTGTCAACGTACTCTCACCGGCCTTTAGCCGGCATAAGAGTTGTTGCTTGTCCGGATCGAGTCCGGCGCCATCTGCAATATGATTTGTCAGATTTGCACCCACACCGCACAATACAAGTCTTTCGAAGTGTAGCTTACCTGAGGGGGTCTCTTTAGGCTCCAGTGCTGCGGCTAGTGCGGCCTCTAGTTGGGCCTTGCACTTTTCCAGCTCCTGGGACAGTACGGCATTCTTCTCTGTCAGAAGCTGCATATTAAGTGATCCTTAAATCAGTTGCTCTAACTGCTTCAAGTCTCGGGGGCTACTGGCATATATATATTTAACCAAAATTTTCTTACCCGTATGTCTTTTACATACTGCTCCGTGGCTCTGGCTAAACCATTTTAAGCGGCACGAAGGTACGCATCTCCCGAATTAAAGGCATCTAAAGCCTCTTGGGGGAAACAAGCGTCATGTAGAATTGTCCGGCGACGCCTGTGGTTCATGGCACTCTCCACTTCAGAATTTGTGGCAGACAGCCTGTCTGCATCCTCTGTCAGAGGAGCGTCCGGTGTGCGCCTTGTGCTCGCCTCCGCTTCCTGGCCAGACATTGGAGCCTGGCTGGTGGAGGCGCCATTGGCAACCTCTCCGGATGTTGTCCGGTGAGGTCTCTTCATTCTGAAGATAGCACGAACGTTAATATGCCCAGACAGAATAACCCAGGGAAACAGAGGGTGCACTATACCTTTGCGCCGGCATCTCAGTCCGGACTTCATTCCTTTTTGCCCCACGGGGCTCTGCGGCCCCTCGTTGGCTAGCCGTCGCAGGTTCGGCCTCCTGCCTCAGAAATCTCCCCTGCAAAACATGGCTGTCATCAGAAACACCGGGCTACGTGAGGGTGGAATCTCTTTCAAGGGAATAAGACCCCGGTTTTTGTCACCTGGGAGGCCGGGATTAACCCTGGGTAATCCGCCGTAATGGCTACCAAGGTATTGTCCTTGCTTAGCTGATGGAACACCTCGTCGATAAGCTCCACCGATATGTCTGGATCCTCTTCGGAGTCCGGATTGAGGGACCGTTCTGGGTCCTCGAGCTGTGGAGGGCGGCTGCTTATATCCTTTACCTCCTGTCGTAGTTCCTGCATGGAAGTCGTTAGACTACCTATCTAACCACGGGAGTATAAAACAAACGGGCAAGCGCAATTGTTCACTTACCCAACTTGGAGGATCGTACATACTGAATCCAGCCTGCGGGTTGACGTGGAGGAATTCCTCCTTTTCTCCCTTGTACAAAGAGGATAAGATCTTTACTAAGGAAGCGGCTGAGGCCGGCCCCTTACGACCGTAACGTGTGGCATCATCCTCCCTGTTGAAATCCCACATGGGGTGGCCTCTATATTGAAGCGGCTGCACCCCCCGCATAATGCATGCGGCCATGACTCCAATCATGGTTAGTCCGGAATGAGCCAACAGTCTTATCTGGCCCATAAGGTAAAGGACGTCTCTGTCGCTTTCTCTCTGGGAGCTCCGCGGACGCCATCTCAAGCGTTTCTTCAATGGAGCACTGTTGAACTCAGGGAGACCGACCTGCATAGGGTCCGGTAGCGGGACGTCATCTATATAAAACCATTCTGAAGGCCAGTCCTCGGACGCCTTCTTTGGGGTTCCGGATAGGTATCCGGTCCCGGCGATGCGCCATACTTCGGCTCCGCCCACTTGGTATATAGACCCCTTTTGAGAATGGGGCACCAGGCAGAATAACCTCTTCCACAACGTGAAATGAGCCTCAATGCCTGAAAATAGCTCGCAAAGGGCGACGAAACCCGCAATATGCAATACGGAGGCGGGCGTGAGATTGTGCAGCTGGAGGCCGTAGAACTCTAGAAGCCCGCGGAGAAATGGATGAATTGGAAATCTCAGTCCCCTTATTAGATAGGGGACGAGGCACACCCGCTCTCCTTTAGAAGGATTGGGGGTGCTCTCCGCTTGTTTTCCGCCATTGTAGGTGGCGAGACCGGCTCGGACCAGGACCATGTATGCCTGAGGGAGAAATCCCTTGGCCTGAAGCGACACTAACTCGCTATGCGGGATGGTGCAACTCTCCCAGTCCCCGGGTTTGGGACCGGAGGGGCGAGGGGAGGAGCTGCGACGGCTGGTCATGTTGGAATGGACCTTTGCTGGAAGCGCTCTGATGATAACTCGCGGAAAGGAGAAGATGTGGTTTGGACCTAAATCCCCATCCCGTTAAATAGGCGGCTCGTTTATACGGCTAGGGGTGTGGATGTAAAGACACCCCGGCTTTTCGCATTCGTTTGACACATGGAAGACAGCCATTATTGGGCGTGGAAGCCGAGGAGCACTACATTACAAAAATCGGACATTATTCCTACAGGTACACAAGATTTGGAGAAGAACCTGCCTTGCAATGCCGAATAATCTGCGCGCCGGACTCGTCGTCATTGAAGCCTGGTTCGGGGGCTACCGAGGGAGTCCTGGATTAGGGGGTGTTCGGGTAGCCGGACTATACCTTCAGCCGGACTCCTGGACTATGAAGATACAAGATTGAAGACTTCGTCCCGTGTCCGGATGGGACTTTCCTTGGCGTGGAAGGCAAGCTTGGCGATGCAGATATTCAAGATCTCCCACCATTGTAACCGACTCTATGTAACCCTAACCCTATCCAGTGTCTATATAAACCGGAGGGTTGTAGTCCGTAGGCAATCAACTTCATATACAACAATCATACCATAGGCTAGCTTCTAGGGTTTAGCCTCCTTGATCTCGTGGTAGATCTACTCTTGTACTACCCATATCATCAATATTAATCAAGCAGGACGTAGGGTTTTACCTCCATCAAGAGGGCCCGAACCTGGTTAAAACATCGTGTTCCCTGCCTCCTGTTACCATCCGGCCTAGACGCACAGTTCAGGACCCCCTACCCGAGATCCGCCAGTTTTGACACCGACACTCATATCCACATATGTCCCAAAACAAAAGTCAAACTCGGCCACACCGAATTGTTCTATCCGGCGCCACCAAGTTCACTTCACATAGCCACTGCCAGAAACCCTAGTCATTTCGGTCTCACCGAGATGGGATTGCAAACTCACTGTTTCCCTTCATAACGTTTCGGCCCAACCGAGATGAGCAATCGGTCCCACCGAGTTCGCAATGCAAACTCTCTGTTTCCCTTTCATGACGTTTAGGTCTCACCGAAATGAGCGAACCGGTCCCACCGAGTTTTCCTAACCAACTCTCTGATAATCTCATTACCAAAGTCGGTCCAACCGAGTTTGTGTAATCGGTCTCACCGAGATTACCTTATGCCCTAACCCTAATGGAATCGGTCCCACCGGGTTGACATGTCGGTCCCACCGAAAAGCCTAATGTTCACATTTTAAAATAAATCGGTCTGACCGAGTTTTCTGATTCGGTCCCTCCGAGTTTGGTAAATTGTGTGTAACGATTAGATTTTGTGTGGAGGATATATATATATATATATATATATATATATACCCCTCCACCCACTCTTCATTAGCGAGGAGAACCATCAGAACGTGCCTACACTTCCAGCATACATTTTCTGAGAGAGAACCACCTACTCATGTGTTGGGACCAAGATATTCCACTCCAACCATATGAATCTTGATCTCTAGCCCTTCCCAAGTTGCTTTCCACTCCAATCATCTTTCCACCAAATCCAAATCTATGACAGAGAGCTGAGTGTTGGGGAGACTATCATTTGAAGCACAAGAGCAAGGAGTTCATCATCAACACACCATCTATTACCTTTTGGAGAGTGGTGTCTCCTAGATTGGTTAGGTGTCACTTGGGAGCCTCCTTCGAGATTGTGGAGTTGAACCAAGGAGTTTGTATGGGCAAGGAGATCGCCTACTTCGTGAAGATCTACCCTAGTGAGGAAAATCCTTCACGGGCGATGGCCATGGTGGGATAGACAAGGTTGCTTCTTCGTGGACCCTTCGCGGGTGGAGCCCTTCATGGACTCGCGCAATCGTTACCCTTCGTGGGTTGAAGTCTCCATCAATGTGGATGTACGATAGCACCACCTATCGGAACCATGCCAAAAATCTCCGTGTCTACATTGCGTTTTCTCCCTCCAAACTCCTCCCTTTACCTTCATATGAAAATGTTTTACATTTCGCGCTATACTCTTAGACTTTCATGTGTAGGTTGATTGCTTGACTTGTTCTAAGTTGCTAAAATCTGCCAAGACTTAAAATTGGGAAAAGGCTAGATTTTTATTTGGTCATGTAGTCTAATCACCCCCCTTCTAGACATACTTTCGATCCTACAAGTGGTATCAGAGCTTTGGTATCCATTTGCCTTGATTTCCATAGCCTTGGTTTCACAACCTATGAGAGTATGGCGTCTAGCAGGGAAGTTACCACCATAGAGGTCCTTACTTTGATGGTACTAATTTTGCTAGATGGAAGCATAAGATGAAAATGCATATTCTTGGACATAACCCTGCCGTTTGGGCTATTGTGTGTATTGGCTTGCAAGGTGAATTCTTTGATGGGAGAGAACCGAACCATGAGGCTAGCGCGGAAGAGTTGAAGATGCTGCAATACAATGCTCAAGCTTGCAATATCCTCTTCAACGGATTGTGCCCCAAAGAATTCAACAAAAACAGCCGTCTTGAGAATGCAAAGGAAATTTGGGATACTTTGATTGATATGCACGTGGGTACCGACTCCGTCAAGGAATCCAAATTGGATGTGCTTCAATGTCAACTTGACAAGTTCAAATGAAGGATGGTGAAGGTGTCACCGAAATGTACTCTAGGCTTGCTCTCATCACAAATGAGATTGACGGCTTAGGAAGTGAAGAGATGACCGATAGATTCATCATCAAGAAGATCCTAAGAGCCTTGGATGGAAAATATGATACTGTGTGCACATTGATCCAAATGATGCCCAACTACAAAGATCTCATGCCAACGGAAGTCATTGGAAGAATTATTGCTCATGAGATGTCACTCAAGGATAAGAAAGAGCTTCACAACAAGTCAAGTGGTGCTTACAAAGCCTCATGTGATGCTCCTACATCATCAAGTGAGAAACAGGCCTTCAATGAAGAATTGAGCCTAATGGTGAAGAACTTCAACAAGTTCTACAAGAGTAGAAGCAAGGAAAGAAGTTCCAAGTCAAGGTCCTACAATGACAAAAGATCTTCGAGTCGTGAATGAAATTGCTACAATTGTGGAAGACCCAGGCAATACTCCAATGAGTGTATGGTCCCTACAAAAGAAGAGAAGATTCACCCAAAAGGAGAAGTAGAAGAGAAGAATCACCACCAAGAGAGAGAAGGAGTAGAGATGATCATTATGGACGAAGAACATCACGGAGAATCAAGGGTTCAGAAAGGAAGGAGAAGTCATCAAGGAGCTACACAAAACGAATACATCAAGATCATGTTGGTGAATGGTTGTCCGGCTCTGACTCCGACAATCACTTCAAAAGAAGTTATCACTCCGACTCAGAATATACTCAAGATGAAGGTGTTGCCGGTCTAGCACTTGTGTCAACCAACTCCTACGACATATTTGACTCTCCAAATGAAGGAATTGGAAGATGCTTCATGGCCAAAGGCCCAAAGGTATCACACCCCGAGTATGTTTATTTCAATAGTGATGAAGATGATTTGCTAGGTGATGGTGATTTACTTGTTGACAACTCTAGTGATGAAAACTATGATGAACTTGCTATTAATCATGCTAATCAAGATAAAACGAATGATGATGATAAGAAGGAGATTGAGCGTCTAAATAAAGAGCTAAAAACTCTTAAGTTAGCTCATGAAACTACCTTGGAAGATCATCGAGAACTTTTAAAGACTCAGGAGAAGTTACGCTTTGAAAAGCTCAACTTTGAGCAAGAGCATGGGTTCTTAAAAGCAATCAATGATGATCTTCGCAAGAAAAGTTCTTCTTACATTGCCAAGCGTTTACTCTTGTCTACTTACATGCCACAAGTTAAATCTAGCAACAAGAGTAAGAAAGATTCTTCTTCTATTAGTAACAATAATCATGTTAAGTCCAATGTTGTTGCTTCTAGTAGCACTCTTGATTCCACTAATGATTCTCTTAGCCAAGTTACACTTGAGCAAGAAAATAGCTTATTGAAGGGAATTACAGAGAAAGGTGTTTACAAGAGCCATGCCGGAAGTAAGCAATTTGAGGAAATTGTACGCAAGCAAGGAAGGCACCGTAAGAATCAAGGTGTTGGTTTTGAACGAACGTTCAATGCCGATGGAGTTGAGTGGTAAGAAGATCAATACCCCAAGATGAATTTTGTTCCTCAACAAGAGAAGTATGATCCTACTTCTTTCCAAGGGACACAAGCTCAAGACGATCTTCCACCACAAGACCACATGCAAAAAGGCAAGGTCAAGCTTCAAGAGGAGATTGATGTATTTGAAGAAGCTCCTTAGGCCTTGGTCAAGTGGGTTCCCAAGACTACATCAAGTTCTACTTCATCAAGTACGACTACAACTCCAAGGATTCCCATCAAGATGATGTGGATCCCAAAGAAGAAGAACTAGAGAGTTCTTGAGGGTGACTTCGCCAACATACTTCACTCATATCATTTTGGCAAGGACAAGTGCAAACAACTTCCACATCTTGCACTAGTTCAAGGAGTCACAAACCCTCTTGTTGGTAAGACAAGGGACAAGGTAACCTATTGCCTTCATGGACATCATCTTGTGTGAACATCACTCTATGTCTATGGATATTCTTGTTTGTTCCTTGTGGGACTAACCCGTGTAGGTATTGAAAGTGTAACTCACTCCAATGGAGTGCTCCAAATGATCTACATCAACATTGAGCATCCACATCTTCAACACCTACATGAAGTCATCATCGACAAAAACCAAGGTTAGTTCATCCGTCTTAGGGGGATATCACATCTAGGGGGAGCTATACTCTAATCATTTGAGCTAAAGCAACTATAAAGGTGTGAACACAACAATGCTTTATGTAAAAGTGGCAACCCCACTTGTGCTTAAACGATCAATATGACCTACAATCAAATGTTCTCATTTGACTCCTAAGTTAATATACTCATATATAGATGACCTAGTCATCGCCAATTGCTTGATAGATGCTAGAGTGTTTGTGCATGCTTTGCCACATATTTCATTTGCCATTTTATTGCGTGAGCATGATGATTGCATATTTTACTCTTTCAAGGACATCCATTTGTTGCTTTGACTATTTGGCTTTTCTATTTTGCTAAATGGATGGACAAGAATGCCTAAGAACTTCCTCTAGCTATCTATGCTTTTCTCGTCTCAAACTCTATTCATGCTACATCACAAAGTTTGATCAAGTCAGATTCGAACCACTCCGTGTGAGGAGCACTCGGAGTCCCCGATTCGTCAGACTTAAACATCCAAAACCTCTCTGTGCATTTCGGTCTGACCGATCCATCCACTTCGGTAACACCGAGTTCACTGAGTTGATCTAGGTTTTCAATCTCGGTGCAACCAATTTGAACCTTTCGGTCACACCGAGTTGCAGTAACCACTTGCGATTCTGCATCTCGGTGCCACCGAGTTGTTCCACTCGGTCACACCGACAGGGTTAGGAGGGATTTTGGAAATTTCTTCAGAACACTCCGTCCCGCGCGTATCCTGCTCTGCCGCCTTGGTTCTTCGGATCATCGCCAGTGACCTCCCGCCGCTGGTTCCATCGCCGTCAAAAGGATTCTGCTCTGCCATTGTCACCGTAGCGAACTCCCGCCGAACTAGGGTATGAGTTCGATCTTGTGTGCTAATTCCTTACTCCGATTCCCAGCATATTGCTTTGCCATTATCATTACCACGTATGAAATCAATCTATCCAGATAAAACTTCCTTTAGGTTAGGTTTAATTTGAAAATTTAGGGTTAGGTCTCCGCCGAACTCATCTCGGACCGACCGAGTTGTAGAAATCGGTCCCACCGATTTGGTCAGGTAATTGCACATGCACTTTTCGGTCTGACCGAAAGTTGCAAATCGGTGCGACTGAATTCGACTCTCTGTGAAACCCTAGCAATCTCGGAGCCACCGAACTGTGACTCGGTCGGACCGAGTTCACTAGTTTAGACTCCAACAGTTGCTTTGGTATCACCGAGTTTTTACAAATCGGTAGCTCTGAAATGATTTCTGTGGTGAACTAAAGCTAGTTTTTGACTCGTTTGTTTTGCAAAAACTCTGCACTTTGTGATGCTCATCTATTCTACCTCATCTATATCTATTCATAGGGTTTGCTATCAGTTTGCTTGCCAGAATGTCTGACCAAAGTGATAGTCAGAACAAGTCAGAAGAGCAAGTGCAAATGAGTGATGGCACTAGGCCCTCAAGCAGCTATGATGAGGGCAGCAAGAGCACTCCTAGTAATTTGCCTAAGGCAGCCACTAGATCAAGGAAGAAGAAAAACTCAGATTCTAAGGATGAGGACAATGTGGCTACAGAGGAGGAAGTTAGCTCCAAAAAGAAAGTGCTGAAGAAAGAATATGGTACTGTTGCAACAACAAAGCCTGTATTGCATAAGAAGACCCCTACCAAGAGGGTGCCAACCTTAAAGGCTAGAGCCTCAACTTCTGAAACTTCTAAGCCAACTGAAGCGGCTGCTGGAGAGGGTAAGAAAAGGAAAGAGAGGGTCAAGAAGACCACTACCAGAGTCATTGGTAGATCCTCTATAATGAGAGATCCAGAAGAAGATGAAGAGGAAGAGGATGCTGCAGCAGCACCCAAGTCCCAAAAGCTTATGGGGGATGCCATTAAGTCAGGGGCTGCCACTTCAAAGCCCAAGACTGCCCCCAAGGATGCTGCTCAAACTCAGAAGCCTTCCAAGCCCAATAGAAGCACTAGGAACATCCTAGCTAAAGAGAAGAACAAGGCCCCAGTACCTGAAGTTGAAGTAGAAGATGCAGAAGCCCAAGTGCTGAGGAGACTGAAACCAAATATTCTAGAACACAATGACACTCATCCAGTGGCTGAGGATATGAACATCAGGAAGGATGCAGGACTGAGACTTTGGAGACAGTCTGATCCATATGCTGTGAGGAGGAAGACTGCAGTTGTCTATAGGTTCCACACCAAAGAACAACAATACTTCTATGAGACTATTTTTCTTGACAAGAAGCCTATAGTCTGTGATATGAAATGGGTTGATTGGGAATTCATTAATGAGAATGAAGACTATTTTCCAGGAGTACATGAAAGCTTCAAAGCTTGTGGAGTTGATGAGTTTGTGGGACAGAAGCTTACCAAATGGAATGATGAGCTCATTATGAAGTTCTATTCTATAGCCCATTTCTATCCAGATGGTAGAATTGTTTGGATGTCTGAGGGTACAAGGTACCAATCAACTGTTGATGAGTGGTCCAAGTTGATCAATGCCCCGTAAGAGCATGAGGATGATTTGGATGTGTATGCCAAGAAGAAGAAGAAAGACCACAACTCTATGGCAAACATGTACAAGGAGATCCCAGACAAAGCTTTGGAGACACACAAGCTTGGATATGTGCATTATTTATTGTCTGGTCTGCCTACAATCAACACAATCCTGAGGCATACTCTGTTATCCAAATCTATAAATCACAAGATGATCAGAGGCCATTCAATCAACTTACTGCAGCTATTTGATGTTCCTCAAAAATTCAAGGTCATGAGTCTGATTGTTGAGACAATCAAGAGGACTGCTGCAGATCAGAAAAGATCTTGTGGGTATCATCCACACATTCAGGTTCTCATCAACTCCAAGATGGGCACAAGCACTTACTTGTTGGACAAGGAGCATTTACCTTTGCACCCAAAATTTGAGGATAACACAATTGTGATGAATGAGGATGATCCTTCATCAGTGCAAGCACAAGAGAAGAGAGCAAAGGCAAAGGCAGAAAAGGCTGCAAGGATGCCAAGTGTTGAGGAAGCATCTCAGGTGTTCTTAAAGAGCAAACAAGATCACTAGCTTATTTGATTCAGGCAACTTTGAGGATTGAGAAGGGCTTGGCCACCCTGACTCAGAATCAGGAGAGCTTGGAGAGGATCGTTGAGACCAAGTTTTATGATCTTGATATGAAAGTGAATGAGATACAGACTGCAGTCGAGCAGCTCCACGAGGAAGCAGAGGAGAAGAAATGGAAGGCAATTACGGATGCTTTTCAGCGAGTGCCAAGAGGTTAGAGGTCAGCTGCAGTGCCAGTGCCAGATACAAGAGCTACTTCATGTGCACCAACAGCAACAACTTTAGTGCCACCTCCAGTAACTACTCCACCAGCTCCAACAACATCTACTGATGCCATCGTCCTTGGAGTTCTCTCTACACCACCTCCCGAAGACCAAGCCTGAGAGACGCATAGCACTATGCATTTTCAAACTTTTTGGTAACTTGTTGCCAAAGGGGGAGAAATGTATAGATCATAGGCTTCGAGAGAGAGTGTTTTGTTTCTTTGTCTCTCTTGCTATTTGGTTGAAGTTTTGTGTGTGCTCGTTTGATACTTTTTATGTCTGTGTGTGAGATACTTATATGATCATGTGTTTGATCATATCATACCTTAATGTTTGATTGGATGATATTATCTTTTATATCCCTATACGATCATTCACTTTGCTTGGTGATGAGTGCATGTTTTAATTCCTATCATATTGAGCGCTCCACCAAGATGTATGTGACATGGAAGAGTAACCCATGATCCTAATCGATTATTCATTTGCACTCAAAAGCAAATTTTAAATAATACACAAATTTAGGGGGAGCTCTTGCTTATCACATACTTCTCAAAGTGACGATGCATTTAAATCTTATTATCATTTGTCGAAGCTTTGATCTATATGTTGTCATCAATTACCAAAAAAGGGGGAGATTGAAATTGTAACTATCCCTGGATGGTTTTGGTAATTACTAACAACATATAGCTCATTGAACTAATACTATTTCAAGATGATCATTTTAGAAAGTTCAATGATTGGCATGGCATGGATTAGGAATGTGGACCCCTCAAAATACTAAGGACACACATTGGCTCAAGCTCAAGACTCTACATTTTCATTTTAGTGATCCAAGATCACATTGAGTCCATAGGAAAAGCCAATACTATTAAAAGGGGATGAGGTGTTGCTTAATGGCTTACTTGCTCAAAATGCTTAGTGATATGCTCCAAAAACCCTCAACCACTTTCTCATATCCACATATGTCCCAAACAAAAAGTCACACTCGTCCCCACCGAAATGTTCTATCCGGCGCCACCGAGTTTGCTTGACATAGCCACTGCCAGAAACCCTAGTCATTTCAATCTCATCGATAGGGATCTCGGTCTCACCGAGATGGGATTGCAAACTCTTTGTTTCCTTTCGTAATGTTTCGGCCCAACCGAGATGAGTGATCGGTCCCACCGAGTTTGCAATGCAAACTCTCTGTTTCCCTTTCGTAATGTTTCGGTCTCACCGAAATGAGCGAATCGGTCCCACGGAGTTTGCCTGACCAACTCTCTGGTTAGCTTATTACCAAAGTCGGTCCTATTGAGTTTGTGTAATCGGTCTCCCCGAGATTACATTATGCCCTAACCCTAATGGAATCAGTCCCACCAAGTTGACATGTCAGTCCCATCGAAAAGCCTAAGTTCACATTTTAAACTAAATCGGTCTGACCGAGTTTTTTGATTCCGTCCCACCGGGTTTGGTAAATTGTGTGTAATGGTTAGATTTTGTGTGGAGTCTATATATACCCCTCCACCCACTCTTCATTAGTGAGGAGAGCCATCAGAACGTCCCTACATTTCCAGCATAGATTTTCTGAGAGAGAACCACCTACTCATGTGTTGACACCAAGATATTTCACTCCAACCATATGAATCTTGATCTCTAGCCCTTCCCAAGTTGCTTTCCACTCAAATCATCTTTGCACCAAATCCAAATCTGTGAGAGAGAGTTGAGTGTTGGGGAGACTATCATTTGAAGCACAAGAGCAAGGAGTTCATCATCAACACACCATCTATTACCTTTTAGAGAGTGGTGTCTCCTAGATTAGTTAGGTGTCACTTGGGAGCCTCCGTCAAGATTGTGGAGTTGAACCAAGGAGTTTGTATGAGCAGAGATCGCCTACTTCGTGAAGATCTACCCTGGTGAGGAAAGTCCTTCGTGGGCGATGGCCATGGTGGGATAGACAAGGTTGCTTCTTCGTGGACCCTTCGCGGGTGGAGCCCTCCGTGGACTCGCGCAACCGTTACCCTTCGTGGGTTGAAGTCTCCATCAACGTGGATGTACGATAGCACCACCTATCGGAACCACACCAAAAATCTCCATGTCTGCATTGCGTTTGCTCCCTACAAACTCCTTCATTTACCTTCATATGCAAATATTTTACATTTCGCTGCTGTACTCTTAGACTTGCATGTGTAGGTTGATTGCTTGACTTGTTCTAAGTTGCTAAAATCTGCCAAGACTTAAAATTGGGAAAAGGCTAGATTTTTATTTGGTCAAGTAGTCTAATCACCCCCCTTCTAGACATACTTTCGATCCTACATTCTCCCATCCAGACGACCTTAATGCCAGTGTCTCATCACCCTTCTGAAGATTTGTACCGAGCACAGAATTTGCTACATCGAATAGGGATGGTGTCTGTTTATCACAATCTTCTACATGAATTTTGATTCTAGTTTGTAGGTCAAATATACTTTTCAAATCAAGGTTGTACAGCGCCAGCTTCTATTTGTCCCCTTCGATGGCTGCCCCATAGAAGTATATATCCTCCCGAGACAAGAAATCATGGAGCTCACCTGGTATGGAGGGCGCGTGTATGATGTGGTAGACCAAAACATCATCTTCGAGGCACAACTGAAGGACGGCGGCGCGTTGGATCTTCCCAGTGGCACACTCCATGTACTCTGCGTCGAAACCGATGATGTTCATCTCTACCTTTTGGAGGGAGTTGGATATATTGTTGATCTACTTACGAACAACCCTTGGGTGGTCGGTGACGGTGGCAACTATGCTCAATGAACCATCAGCGAGGACATGTTGGACGCTAAAAGCTTGCATCTGGATCTCTTTCGCCATTTGGAACCGCTGGACCGCAGGGCTATGGTTTGGATAATTAGGATTAGATGGCTAGTCTAACTAAAGAAGATGATTATTTAAAGGGGTTCGGAATTACTCCAGGAGTTTGTGAAGAGGTTAAAACAATGTGAATGTAGTGGGGTTTGGATGCAAATGAAGATGAAGGAGAGGTGAAGAAGCCAAGGAAAATCGGTTCCCGATGGAGAATTAAATGGGAGAAGTGGCCTACAGGTAGTTGATTAGACGGCTAGGTAGACTAAATGAAAAGGCTATGCGGGTAGACTAAGGAGTGGTACCTATCTGTGTACGTGCCAATCCTTCTAGCGCTACATGTGCCACTGGCTAGTTGAGGTCACTCTTTCGAATCACCGTGGCGAGACATTTTATGATTCCTTTTTATTTCTGCACCCCTCCTGACAGGTGGGACCTATGCAAACAGATATAAAAATGTGTCGTAGCTGGTTCGGATGGATATTGGCATGTGCGTGGGAGACACAACATTCTCTGGTTAAGGAGTATGTATTTATCCTCAAAAAAGAAAAGAAAAAACTCTTCTTCGCGCTTCCGCATGCACGAGAATTTGGTTATGCTCGCAATATGGATGATACCTGGAGGACGAAGTGACCCCAGAGGCATGCTAGCACGGGAGACCTATTTCCGCTATACAGTACTACTCCGTATGTTCCTACTAGTATTAGTACAACTATGGTACACTTGATGGTCAAAATATTATTCATCCGGTCCTATAGTGAAGTGACAAGACCCTGTGCCCGAGGTGACACTAGTCCAGGCGGCGTGTTCTGGTTACTAAAGTCAGCCTCACCTTGTGCACTATGCAGTCACTGTCACCGCCTCTGTATAGCATGCCTCGCCTCGCCTCCCTCTCCCCTAGCACCACTCCATCTCCATCTCTGCCTCGCTGGAGATCCTAAGGTAACTCTTCATCATCTCACTGTGCCCCCGCGTACCCTCGCCTCCCCCATCACCACTATTCCCTCGCTAGCCGCTCCAGCACCGAGAGCCTTCTCCCCCGTAAATCAACCCCCCAAAACCCCACCTTCCAAACTCCACCATGGACGTACGCGAACCGCGCAACATCCATATGAGCCGCGATTGGAGCAATCTCCCAAGTGACATCCTCAACCTATGTTGTTCGTGTATGGATATGTTGAGCGCCATGTGGTTGGCTGCATGCTCGAGGGACATACACACAGCCATTGTTGAAGCGAGGCCTAAGCTTTTCAAGACACCCTACTTGCTGCTATTTGGTCTTGCGAGATTTGCTCACCATGATACGGAGGCGTACATGATGCCCCTCGACTTCAATCCGGCCGCCATTAGCCAAAACTTCTTTGCAGGTATGTAGTGGGTCGCCGTACATCGTTTCCTCAACTTCATTCCGATCACCATCGCCCAAAACTTCTTGGCAGGTATGTACTAGGTCGGCATGAACTCCCACTGGATGGCTACCGTTAGAGAAGACGGGAAAAAGTTGGTGCTCGTGAACTTCCAAACCACCCATGAGATTATCCTTCCTCTGTTGGATTATATAGGGTTTTACCATCGCGGTCCAAGTCATCTAGATTACCACGTCAGTTGGACGGACCTTGTTTTGCAGAAGATTGTAATCTGCCAAGTGCCCACACGAGATGCGGATTACGCAGACTTCAAGCTAATTGCCTTGTTTGACCTCGGACTCGCCTATCTTTCCGTTGGTGCCTTCTTTACCTGGAGACAACTCACCTCGCAGTGGATCGTCAAAGCTGATACACACTTATGTGATGCTATTAAACACAATGGCATCATCTACGGGATCGACAAAGCAGATGGCAACACGTATTGCTAGGACGGCATGTGTAAGTTGTTTCCGTCTGATGTTAATCGTAACGCCATGACACTATTTGAACTTTTTGTGATGATTGGCATATCCTTGTTTGAGCATAATTTGAGTAGAACTATGGCAATGTATTAGATACGCCGTAAATCAGCTATATTTGGAATGAATTAATTCATTCGATTGTGACCATGTCATTATAGCCAATTTGTACCCCTGAATAATCCAACGATTAGGAAGATATGGATATTCTCCTTATTTTACAGTAATCTATATACTACTAAATATGAGTCTGTATCAATGGCCATGTTAGTTTCCTCATTTTCATGATGTAGAAACATGCATCACACTATTGGTTTCATCTAACCATACATTAGGGAAGTAAATGTGCATATGGAGAACTCTATATTTGGAAGTAGTGAAATCCTGTAATGCTTACCATGTGTACATACCTACATTCCCCCTTCAGCAATCAATGGCTAGAATAATATCCTCACAAAAAATTTGCCCACAGAACATGAGTATATAACAATGCATGGTATGTTAGTTTCCTTGAAGAATTTGTTTGTGAGGACAGAACATGATTACATAACATGCATGACATGGTAGTTTCCAGTGAAGAATCGATTGCGAGATAACATGAGTATAACCATGCATGGCACTTCTATATTTTCGAACCCAGTATACATTTCCTTTGTATTTTCCTCTCAGTTCCAACAGGGACATATCAATGCTATTTCTTGCATTATCCTACTCATACTCTAAACAATGCTGATCTTACATTAACAATGCATGTCCTTTTTGATATGATGCAGTGTCCCTACAGTTACTGTCCTTTGTAATCACACCACCTTTGCCAAAAACAGGGAAGCACAACTAGTCCTCGCTCGATCATACGACGGCAAAAGACTGATGATCATTCGCACACATGAGCCGGAAAAGTTATATTGCAAAAACCCCACTGTGTACAAGCACCGTGAAATACGTGAGTATCCGGACAATGGCTGTTATGTCTATGAGCAGGATACCAGCTTGTTGGGACCTTTGGGATTTTTGAGTTGGAGGCGGGTAAACGGCCTTGGTTCACACTCTTTGTTTCTCAGACTCAATTATCCAATTAACCAGGATATCACCATTGGCAATGACCGTGATGGCAGAGTGGCTCTGTTTGCTATGGAAAATTGTGTCTACACGGCGAGCCCTAGGACTTCGGGAGCAAACTCCCCTGATTGTCAACGATACAGCCTGCAGCCAAAAGAAGGTGAGAATGACAAAGGCATTTGGATTAACTTTCATCCTTGGATGTCTCAAGTCCAACAGGCAGTGATGTGGTTCAAGCTTTGAGGTTGATTGGTAATTGGGATGTTGTGTCGAAAGGGTGGAGTACTGGTGGCTGAAGCGGGGATGCAAATTATGATGGTGTTGAATCATGCCTCTTCGAATGACTTGTTGTCTTTGCTGCTTGTTCTGGATGGGTAGTTCTCTCTTTTGTTATGCGTATTCCTTGTCATTTGGTCATCCTCGTCTATGTCACTCTTACTATGTAATAGTTGCCTCTATTTAGAATGTCATTCTCATCTGGATCAGAGAGTTTTTGCGATGTAGATGGGTGCATTTTGGTGGTGTGGCAAGACTTCTTATGAACTATCATGTCTTGCTGTTTATGTCAGTAGTAGTCACTAGTCAGTGTTTGAATGTTGTATATATCGTTGTTTCAAACTGTTTATTGTCGTGAACTACTGGTGAGCTAAATGAGGGCATCACCATTCTCAAGTGTTTAGAGTATATCTCCTTTTTTCAAGTTATAATTTGAGCTCAGTGTCTTTTCGATGATGTACACTTGTTTGGGCCAGTGAGGTGTCGTTGAATATGGGCCGAGTAGTAATGCAATGCCAAACAGGTCAATTATGACTCTCAGGCCGGGCTCTCAAAAGATCCTCAAAAAAGGTTGGGCTCTCAAAAAAAGAAAGAATGAGGACACCTAGGCCAACATCTGTGCGCCACCGGTGTTTTCGTGCGCTTGCATGCCGAGAGCATATTGACGCATGTTCGAAATTCATGCTACGTTTTCATCCCCAATCTCCCGCCCCTCCCCCACCTCTAGAATCTTGATTCCTACTCCAGTTCCCCCAAATTCCCCTCCTGTACTTCTTGTACTCAAGCGCACTATCATGTCGCCGGTCAACGCGGATCTCCGAGCCGGAGATCCTGAGGTCCGTCCTGCCTTCGGGCGTTGCGTGCTGTCGCTCAACAGTGGCATGGCGGCGCTTGACGACCAGTTTGCCGGCAGAGTGCTTATGCTAACCATCAACGGCGACCGACCTCCCGTCTCGCCGGACGACCTTGTTAAAGCTCTTGGCATTGCGCACGGCATCCAAATAAGTGACTTGCTCATCGAAGTCTGTCTGCCACCGGCTGATTTCTTCGTCAGGTTCCGGACAACTTTCGACTGCAATCATGTGTTCAAATTACCGGCGTGTGTTCAGCGATGGCGCGCTGGTGAGCTTTGATCGGTGGCACCCAAGATGGGGCTCGGTGCCCTCTGAGCTTGAGTTTTTAACAAAGCTTACCTTCCACAGCATGTGTCGGTGTCAAAACTGGCGAATCTCGGGTAGGGGGTCCCGAACTGTGTGTCTAAGGCGGATGGTAACAGGAGGCAGGGGACACGATGTTTACCCAGGTTCGGGCCCTCTTGATGGAGGTAATACCCTACATCCCGCTTGATTGTTCCTAATGATATGAGTATTACAAGAGTTGATCTACCACGAGATCGTAGAGGCTAAACCCTAGAAGCTAGCCTATGGTATGATTGTATGTTGTCCTACGGACTAAACCCTTCGATTTATATAGACAATGGAGGGGGCTAGGGTTACACGGAGTCGGTTACAAGGGAGGAGATCTACATATCCGTATTGCCTAGCTTGCCTTCCACGCCAAGGAGAGTCCCATCCGGACACGGGATGAAGTCTTCAATCTTGTATCTTCACAGTCCAACAGTCCGGCCAAAGGATATAGTCCAGCTGTCCGGAGACCCCCTAATCCAGGACTCCCTCAGTAGCCCCTGAACCAGGCTTCAATGACGATGAGTCCGACGCGCAGTATTGTCTTCGGCATTGCAAGGAGGGTTCCTCCTCTGAATACTCCATAGAAGATTTTGAACACCAGAATAGTGTACGGCTCTACAAAACAAGTTCCACATACTACCGCAGAGAGAATAATATTTCCACAAATCTAATTTGCTGACGCATTCTGACAGCACGATGTCATGTCATGGCTCGGTCATTATTTGAACCATTTTTCTCAACCCGCACCGCACATAACATGGGGCAGTTTTCTTGACACGTCTTGTCAAAGCAGAGATTGTGTCCCCCTTATTACGGGATTCTCATCAATAAGGATGTGGGTAACCCAACCGCGCCATCAATTAAGGCGCCTAGGGAATAAGCGGTTTTAGCAGGCAAGTGGGTAGACACATCGCCTCTTTCGCCTTTATAAAGGGACAAGGATTTACCCCCTTTTACCCACGCCTTCTACCTCCTTGCTTATCCATTCTCACGCACTCGAGCTCCAGCGCCCAAGCTCATGTTCTACTTCTCAGACCACTCCAAGCATGTCCGGAGCAGGAGGCAAGTGGATGGTCTCCTCCGTCACGGAGGAGAACATTGTAAAGTTGCGTGCAGCCAGATACCTGCCTGCGGATATCACGCATTGGCTGCTAGATGCAGGGCAGATCGTCCCTACGCCCGAACCCCATGAGAGGGTAGTTATCCTTACCCATTTCGTCTGCGGACTGGGATTTCCCCTCTACCCATTTGTCTGCGGGCTCATGTTTTACTATGGGCTAGATTATCATGATCTGGCCCCCAATTTCATCCTCAACATCTCGGGGTTTATCATCGTGTGCGAGGCCTTCCTCCGCATTAGGCCCCACTTCGGCCTATGGCTGAGAACCTTCAATGTTAAACCGAAGGTGGTGGGCGTCCAGCAAGCAGAGTGCAGAGGCGCCATGGCGGGCAAGATGCCTAACGTCACCTGGCTCGAGGGAACCTATGCGGATACCATAAAGGGGTGGCAATCGGGATGGTTCTACATCAACGAGCCGCGCGACTCCAACTGGGTGGCGGCCCCCAGATTTCGATCCGGAATCCCCATGCGGCTCACCTCCTGGAAGGAGAAGGGCATGTCCTGGGGCTCTTCGGTAGAGTTGATCGGACTCCAGACCTGCATTAGGAACATGACGAGCAAGAAGATCAAGCTCGTCAACGTGGTCCAGGTCATGCTCTTCCGCCGGATCCTCCCGTGTCAACGACGGGCATTCGATTTGTGGGAGTTTGACTCGGCCAAGCACCAGACGCTGCGAGAGCTCTATGACACGACGCACGAGGACGTCTGGAGGGTGCTGTTCAAGGGCGCCGAGATTCCTCCGTCCCTCACCGAGGACTGCGGACTCAGCGCAAAGCGCCACGCCAATTCGGTAAGTTTTTATATCTCTCAGGGTATTTATTTGCCCCGGTTTAGTCATATGCAGGATCTAAGCCTCTATGTCATTAACAAGAATGGATAAAGATAGCGGAGCAGCTTGATTGACCAGCCCCCTTGCCCTAAGATCCTGTAGGCGCTCTCCTAACGGAGATGCTAACTCCGGCACCTTACGAGGTGCCGGTGAAGAAGACCAAGAAGAAGGCCGCGGGGACCCGAAAGGGTCTCCGGCGCAAGGTTGTATCGGACTCATCGTCCGATGACTCTGACGCGCACTCCTCCCACGAAGACGAGGAAGAGGAAGAGGAAAGTTATCCCCCCATCCCGGGGAGACAAGAAAAGGAAGCCTGACCCAACCGGGGAGGCCGAAGGGTCCAAGAAGGGCAAGACCCTCCCTCCGGACTGCTCCACGACGGCCGCCTACAGCGGCGATGAGTGGCTACCCAGGGTCAAGCCCCTGGCGAAGTCGTAAGTATCCGGACACCATAGTGATTCGTGGTATGTTTTACTGCACTGCTTCTTCTCATGCCGAACATAATTATGCAATCCGTCCCGAGCTCATCTCAATGCAACTTCGTCGAGCGGTTCGTTGGACTCGTCAGATATGAACAACGGTTCTCTTCCGACCGCCTGCACTCCTTGCCCTACGGACAACGTCGAGGTGTTGTCTCAACATGCACCGGGCCAAGGGGAGGCAGTCCTGGGGGCGCCTCGAGGCTACCTTCCGGACCCTGGGCGCAAAGGGAGCCAGACTCCCATGGGCTCCAGGTTCGGCCCCCAGCCGAACACTGCACCAGAATCTTCGATGGCTCCGGACTCCGGCAGGTGACCCCCTGTTAAGGGGGGCAAGCCACCCGTAATGGTGTCCTCCATCTATCCAGAGGCACCGGACAACTTGCTGGAAGCGCTTCGCGGCGCTTCCATCGACGAAGAGCACCGCACTATCAAGAGTGCGGTGATCGAGAAAGTTCAGTCCGTCAAGAACGGACTGACCGAAGCCTGCGCCAGCCTCCTAATAGGCTTTGAGGTAAGCAATGAAGATATAGGAAAATAAGCCCGCATGGATACTAGCCCCTGATGCTCTGTTCGGTGTTCGGAAAGAAAGGCCAGATAGAGGATCAAATGATAACTTAGGAGTCTAATCAGAAAAATATCTATGTGTATGTGCAGGCTTCACTGCTGGCCGCTGCCGCACGTACTGCGGAGGTCTCTGCACTGAAGCAGGACCTAGAGCGGTCCGAGGATGAGCTCGGCCTTACCAAGAGGCAGCTCGAGGAGAGCAAAGGTAAGCAATTCCCTTATCTATATATTGAAAAAGAATTTCGGATGTAAAGTAATAGGATCATCATGGATTTGCCAGGGGCCACGACCGAAGTGGCAATCCCGAGGAAGGCGCTATCCGAGGCTGAAGACAAAGCGGCCAAGGAGCGCATTGAACGGGAGAAGCAAGAAGCCCGAGTAGGCGAGGTGTGGCAAGAGCTCAAGGCTCTTGCCAAAAAGCACGAGTCCTTGGAGCTTGACTCTAAGACGCGAGAGTCCGAGCTCGCACAAGTGCTTGAAAGCGTCCAGAGCGCCAAGGCCGAAGCCCACAAGGCCGTCTAGGAGATTGATGCGGTGAAGAAGATAGCAGCGGGTAAGGCATTCATTATGCAAAGCAAGCACGTGAAGGAAACTTTCCTTTTTCTTACCCGAGTTCGGAGTTCTCCAGGAGTGTTTGCAGATCTTCCCCGCAGTGTACTGGATGCCACGGAGTTTTACCGAGCTGAGGAGGGGAGCTCGATAGAGAAGTTGTTCTGGTCTCAGTATATTGGGACCGAACACCCCGTGCCCTTGAGCGACCAGCTGAAGCAGTTGGTCGAGCTTCAAAAGGCGTCCGAACAAGCCATGAGGGGCCTTATAGTCCGAATGTGTCCTGGCGAGCCCCTGCCCGGCAGCTACTTCGGTTTGGTGAGGCGGCTGGTGGATGCCTGCCCACGGTTTGAAGTTATAAAGTGGTCCGTCTACATCGAGGGTGCGTACTGGGCTTTTGCCCGGGCGAAGGTGCATTGGGCGAAGCTGGACGCCGTGAAACTGGTGAAGGAGGGGCCGCCGGAGGGCAAGCAGCATCGCTTCCCCGAGATGTACTATGAGAGTGTCCTGAAGGGTTCCCGCCTTGTGGCGGATGAGTGTGCCAATGATGTAATTTTTGAATGAACATGCTCATGTGATCCTGTAATATGAAACGAGTTCATTTGCGCCATGCGATGCTTTTTAATTTAAAATATTACCTTCTGTGCGGCCATTTATAAAATCTGAGAGTTGGCCAGTCATCGGCTTCTGCCCCCATGTAACTAGTACTGGGGTGTTCGGGATAACCTGAGCACTCTTTACCCCAATTTTGGGTCCTTCAAGGGAGGTGTTCAGTGCAACGAACCAGGCAATCAGACTATAATGCTTTATCACTCTCACTTAGCCATAGAATTCTACAATTTTAAATTTTGGCGAAGCCCTTGGTATTCAGAAGGCCGAATTTGGGGCGCTATACACGCCTAAGCCGGACAAGGCCGACTCCCCGCCCGAAGCGGAAAAAGTCTTTAGGGACTTGAGACCTCTCGAAGAGCGACCAGTCTCTCGCCTTATCATGACAGTCAGTTTTCGGATTTCTC
Source organism: Triticum urartu (assembly GCF_056163025.1). Taxonomy (NCBI): domain Eukaryota; kingdom Viridiplantae; phylum Streptophyta; class Magnoliopsida; order Poales; family Poaceae; genus Triticum; species Triticum urartu. The sequence continues at coordinate 277,245,028 of NC_141877.1, forward strand.
TACTGAGGTGCACGTCCGGAAGAACCGGGACACAATCGCAGTAGTTCTCCCACCGCTACCTTAGCCGATATAGCGGAACGTAAGGTACCAAAGCATGGGAGCCGGGCAAACCCAACTATTGACCCAAGACATGATTCGGAGCTGATGCATATAATGCTATAAGTTCGGGGTGCCGCACTGCCGAAAGTGTTTGGACTTCTCGCGCCGTATTGTGAGGTAAACGAAAGCCCCTGGCTTACTGACCGTACCCGAATTTATGGGTTCAGATTGTCATAAATGGACATAAGGGAAAAAAGAATGAATAATGCAATAATATACTAATGTTATGCATTGTTATTTAAATAATACGTCGAAGCGTACTGGTACAGGTAGTGCAATAAGTAGAAAGTATGACTATTCGAAATGTCCTATCCAAGGGCAAGCTGTGTATGGATAGTATAAAGCGGGTATTATTATTAGAGACCACCTGGGGGTTCCCGTGTATGTCCCGGCTTCTTGTCGCCTTGGTTGTTCCTTCCCGTAATGTGTCCAACAATCATACTACTGGAAAGGGCTTCCAGAGAGTTAGGTCCTGAAAGAGAAAAGAAATGATAAAGATATACAGCCCCTAGGGCGGTTAAGCCGCATTGCGGGGCGTGCCCTGATCATGCCCCTGCCTATGTCCATGGTATTTTCAGTGCGTAATTATGTACGCGCGGCACGGATTCCGTCACTTGACTAGGACTGGGACGGGGGCCGAATTGCTAGGCTAGCTCTGAATGTGCCAGGCGATCCCATTGCAGTTTACTCTGGACACGCTTGAAGGTGTTCGGGGGCTGTATCGCCGAATTAGTGGTTTGCTTTGAAAGGCTGCTTTGTGCTTCTGCTGCGAGGGCCGCAGTGTGATCTTCCGTGCGGAGCGAGCGTTCTATGTTTCCATTCACTGTTATGACCCCCCAAGGTCCTGGCATATTGAGCTTGAGGTATGTGTAATGCGGTACTCCATTGAATTTTGCAAATGTAGTTCGTCCGAGCAGTGCATGATAGCCACTGCGAAACGGGACGGTGTCGAAGATTAACTCCTCGCTTCGGAAGTTGTCCAGTGATCCAAAGATTACTTCAAGTGTGATTGAGCCCGTGCAATGGGCCTCTACACCTGGGATGACGCCCTTAAAGGTGATTTTGGTGGGTTTGATCCTCAAGGGAACGATACCCATTTTGCGCACTGTATCCTGATAGAGCTGGCTCAGGCTGCTGCAGCCATCCATAAGGACACGAGTAAGATGAAATCCATCGATGATGGGGTCTAGGACCAGTGCAGCGGATCCGCCATGACGGATACTAGTGGGGTGATCCCTGCGATCAAAGGTGATCGGGCAAGCAGACCATGGGTTGAACTTTGCGGCGACAGGCTCCATCGCATAGATGTCCCTTAGTGCACGCTTCCGCTCCGTCTTGGGAATGTGGGTTGCGTATATCATGTTCACCGTCTTCACTTGTGGAGGGAACCCCTTATGTCCTCCCGTGTTCGGCGGCCGGGGCTCCTCCTCGTCATCACTACGTAGCCCCTTGTCCTTGTTTTCGGCATTTAACTTGCCGGCCTTCTTGAACACCCAGCATTCTCTATTTGTGTGATTGGCTGGCTTGTCGGGGGTGCCGTGGATTTGACATGAGAGATCCAGTATGCGATCCAAACTAGACGGAGCCGGGGTACTTCTTTTAAATGGCTTTTTCCGCTGACCGGATCTAGAGCCCCTGAATCCGGCATTGACTGTCGTATCCTCGGTGTTATCGCCTTTATTGCGGTGCTTTGGTCTGTTGCGACGTTGTCTGCCGTTGGCATATTTGGTATCCGAAGTGCCCGGATTCCTCGATGTGTTATTGCTGCGAGCCAGCCAGCTATCCTCGCCTGTGCAAAAGCGGGTCACGAGTGTCGTGAGGGCTGCCACAGACTTCGGCTTCTCCTGGCCAAGGTGGCGCGCAAGCCACTCGTCACGGATGTTGTGCTTGAATGCCGTGAGGGCCTCTGCGTTCGGACAGTCGACAATTTGGTTTTTCTTGGTCAGGAACCGAGTCCAGAATTTTCTGGCCGATTCCCCTGGCTGCTGAGTTATATGGCTCCAGTGATCAGCATCCGGTGGTCGCACATCAGTACCCTGGAAGTTGTCAAGGAATGCGTCTTCCAGATCCTCCCAACTGCCGACGGAGTCTGCTGGCAAGCTATTCATCCAATGCCGAGCTGGTCCTTTGAGTTTTAGTGGGAGGTACTTGATGGCGTGTAGATCATCACCGCGAGCCATGTGGATGTGAAGGAGGAAATCCTCAATCCATAACGCGGGATCTGTTGTACCATCATATGATTCGATATTTACGGGTTTGAAACCCTCTGGGAATTCGTGATCCATAACTTCATCAGTGAAGCATAGGGGGTGTGCGGCGCCTCTATGCCGGGCTATATCCTAATGCAGTTCATATGAGTCTTGTCTGCTATATTCGGCCTAGCCGGATTTTCTTTTGGCCTATCCAGCGCGACGATCATCGTCCCGTGTTGGAGCGCGTGCCCGTGACCCGTATACTGACCTTGCAAGTTTTTTTCCTTACTGTCCAATACGTCTCACAGGTCCTGTGTGTTGCCCCGAGCCTTGGTATTTTGGATTGAGTGGCGGCGGGGTGCAGGCTGAACTTCAGGCTGGAAGGCCTCTTTAGCTCGGCCACACAGTGGCCGGTCAGCCGCATCGTACACTAGTGCATGAGGTTTTAATGCTTCCTCCTCGAGGTGAGGTAGCAACCTGCATTTTGGGTAACTCTTAGAGGGGCGCTCGAGTTCGTATTCCTCGGCCGCAAGGACTTTGGTCCATCTGTCTGCTAGCAAGTCTTGGTCTGCTTGAAGCTGTTGTTGCTTTTTCTTCAGGCTATTTGCTGTGGCCATAAGCCGGCGCTTGAAGCGCTCCTGTTCGACGGGGTCCTCAGGCACGATAAATTCTTCATCGCCGAGGCTCGCCTCATCTTCGGAGAGAGGCATGTAATTGTCCTCCTCTGGTTCTCCATCTGCTGCCTGCTCTGGAGGGCTGGCTTGTTCATCCTCTGGCTCTATATCGTGCTGGGGGGATTGTGGTTGTCTTCGGCACTATCCGGAGTGTTACTATCTCCTGTGCCGGTATCACTACTTTTGCTGTGGCAGGACTTAGAGCGGCGCCACTGACGTCGGCGCTTGGGTTGCTTCTTGAAGGGGTCATCCTCCACTGTCTCGTCGCCATTGCCTTCTTTAGGGGTGTCTACCATATATATGTCGTATGATGAGGTAGCGGTCCAGCGCCCTGTGGGCGGTGGTTCCTGCTCGTCTCCTGCATCGTCGTCCATACCGTCGATGTCTTCGGAGTCGAAGTCGAGCATGTCAGTTAAATCGTCGACAGTGGCTACTAAGTGGGTGGTGGGTGGGCAGCGAATTTCTTCGTCGTCCGCATCCCATTTTAGCCGGACATAGTTCGGCCAAGGTTCTCCTAATAGGGAGAGGGACCTCAATGAATTTAGCACATCGCCGATGGGCGAGTGCTTAAAGATATCCGCGGAGGTGAACTACATGATCGGTGCCCAGTCGGATTCGACGGGCATGGATGTAAGCGGCTCGGAATCCGTGGCCGGAGGTGAATCCAGTAGTTCGGCAACACAGCTCTTGTAAGAGGTGAAGTCAGTATCCGGCTCTATCGCCACTGAGAGTGTGGCCTCCATGGCAGGGTCTATCCCTCCGCTCTCGGATTGCGCGATTTGCTCAAGATTGACGGCCGAAGTAGTTGTAGATGCGATCTCCCGAACACTGTCCGACAGCAGAGTTACGTCGTGCTCATCGTGACTGTGCAGCGCACCTGACACAGGCTCGAATCCGTCAAAGATCAAGTCTCCGCGGATGTCGGCAGTGTAGTTTAAATTTCCGAATCTTACCTGATGGCCAGGGACGTAGCTCTCGATCTGCTCCAGATGGCCAAGCGAATTGGCCCGCGGTGCGAAGCCGCCGAATACAAAGATCTATCCGGGGAGGAAAACCTCACCCTGGACCGCATCGCTACTGATGATCGAGAGAGCCATCAAGCCTTATGGTGACGACACAGTGGAACTCTCAATGAAAGCACCAATGTCGGTGTCAAAACTGGCGGATCTCGGGTAGGGAGTCCCAAACTGTGCGTCTAAGGCGGATGGTAATAGGAGGCAGGGGACACAATGTTTACCCAGGTTCGGGCCCTCTTGATGGAGGTAATACCCTATGTCCCGCTTGATTGTTCTTGATGATATGAGTATTACAAGAGTTGATCTACCACGAGATCGTAGAGGCTAAACCCTAGAAGCTAGCCTATGGTATGATTGTATGTTGTCCTATGGACTAAACCCTCCGGTTTATATAGACACCGTTGGGGGCTAGGGTTACACAGAGTCGGTTACAAGGGAGGAGATCTACATATCTGTATTGCCTAGCTTGCCTTCCACGCCAAGGAGAGTCCCATCCGGACACGGGACGAAGTCTTCAATCGTGTATCTTCACAGTCCAACAGTCCGGCCAAAGGATATAGTCCGTCTGTCCGGAGACCCCCTAATCCAGGACTCCCTCAGCATGCCTCGACGTGCTTGAAACAGCGAGTCCATGAATGAGATTATCAACAACCTTGGAGGTGAGCTTGTAAGTATGTTTATTCCTCCAGACAGCTGGGCTCTGACGGTTATGTCTTGGATGAAGAAGCCATCCACCATACCGAAGGTGATTGGTGTTGAGATACCAGTTTAGGAACCGGGGTTGTACTATTCGTCGCCACCAAGGCCATCGCAGACCACATTAGGGATGTACTTGTATCGAGTGTTCGTGCATGTCGAAGAAGTGGTCAATCCATCAATCGAAGTCCTCCCGCTGCCGCTGGTGCCAAGGTCCATCGACGGCGTCCATTACAAGCATCAACGTCAGACTTTCCTCATGTTCCTCGGAACGATGGATGGCACAGGGCCTACTCCGTCGCGCGGCGGAGGCCACTGCTTCTTTGGGAGAAGAGGCAGGGCTGGCTGCCTAGATGTGCTCTAATTTGAGGTAACAACTGAATCTTGCCAGATACTAGTTAAAACCGAGCTATCGGTGTGAAGCACTGATGTGGCAGTACATTTGATTGTGACCTATTCTATTTTTGTACCTGAACTTTTTTAAGAAAGGGTTGTGCGTCAACTTAATGTGCTAGCAGAACTTATTGTGTTGTCTGTCTATTTTCTTTGCTCAACATTCAAGATATTTCCCTATCATTGATAAAGACGATGAACCGTTATGTATGAGTTCATTGGTTTCAACATAGCCCTACCCATAGCGATCCACTGCTTCCACCCTGATTGTGCCGCCTATGTGAAATTTTTGTATGCAAGTTCAGTGTGCTATGATGTTCTATATGATTGTGTCAACTATATAAGTTTTTACTGAGCATCAGCAATGCATATGGTTGAAAGATGTATTTACGAGCATCGGCTGATGGGTCTCTCTCTCTCTCACACACACAAGTGGGACACGTTGAATTATTTGTTCGCTCATGACAACTTTTAATTAGGTTACACTGTACTCTAACTTTTTTCTTAAGTTATTAATTGAGCTCAGTGACTTCAAAAACTTGTAGAGAAACCTTGTTTGGGCCTTTCCAGTGTCGTTGAATGTGGGCTGAGTAGCCATGTAAAGTTCTACTGTACTACACATGCCTTTTTTTGAACATCGGCAATGCAACTGGGCCGACAGTTGTACACGGTATCCTAAAATAAGCGCAACCTAGCCTATCTTTCTTTTAATAAAATAAAATGCACAACCCAGTTCATTTTTTATATAATAAGATTACCAAGCCCAACTTAATTTTTTAATAATATTCGTATCTCAATATCTTAATTTTTTAATTTCTTGGAACATCACCATGTGACCAACACCCAAAGGGTTTACTAGAGTCAGTAATCTAGTTCACATCGCCATGTGATTAACACCCAAAGAGTACTAAGGTGTGATCATGTTTTGCTTGTGAGAGAGGTTTAGTCAACGGGTCTGCCACATTCAAATCTGTATTTATTTTGCAAATTTCTATGTCTACAATGCTCTGCACGGAGCTACTCCAGCTAAATGCTCCCACTTACAATATGTATCCAGGTTGAGACTTAGAGTCATCCAGATTGGTGTCAAATCTTGCATCGACGTAACTCTTTACGATGAACTCTTTATCACCTCCATAACCGAGAAATATTTCCTTAGTCCTCTAAGGATAATTTTAACTGTTGTCGAGTGATCTACTCCTAGATCACTATTGTACTCCCTTGCCAAACTCATGCTAAGGTGTACAATAGGTCTGGTACATAGCATGGCATACTTTATAGAACCTATGGCTGACGCATAGGGAATGACTTTCATTCTCTCTCTATCTTCTACCGTGGTCGGGCTTTCAGTCTTACTCAACTTCACACCTTCCAACACAGGCAAAAACCCTTTCTTTGACTGATCCATTTTGAACTTCTTCAAAATCTTGTCAAGGTATGTGCTTTGCGAAAGTCTTATTACGTGTCTTGATCTATCCCTATAGATCTTGATGCCCAATATATAAGTAGCTTCACCAAGGTCTTTCATTGAAAAATTCTTATTCAAGTATCCTTTTATGCTATCCAGAAATTCTATATCATTTCCATTCAACAATATGTCATCCACATATAGTATCAGAAATGCTATAGAGCTCCCACTCACTTACTTGTAAATACAGGCTTCACCATAAGTCTGTATAAAACCATATGCTTTGATCACCTTATCAAAGCATATATTCCAATTCTGAGATGCTTGCACCAGTCCATAGATGGATCGATGGAGTTTGCATACTTTGTTATCACCTTTAGGATCGACAAAACCTTTTGGTTGCATCATATACAACTCTTGTTGAAGAAATCCATTAAGGAATGCAACTTTGACATCCATTTGCCAGATTTCATAAAATGTGGCAATTGCTAACGTGATTCGGATAGACTTAAGCATCGCCACGAGTGAGAAAATCTCATCATAGTCAACACCTTGAACTTGTCGAAAACCTTTTGATAAATTCGAGCTTTGTAGATAGTAACACTACCATCAGCGTCCATCTTCCTCTTGAAGATCCATTTATTACAATGGCTTGCCGATCATCAGGCAAGTCCACCAAAGTACACACTTTGTTCTCATACATGGATCCTATCTCAGATTTCTTGGCCTCGAGCCATTTATCAGAATCTGGGCTCATCATTGCTTCCTCATAGTTCATAGGTTCGTCATGGTCTAGTAACATGACTTCCAGAATAGGATTACCGTACCACTTTGGTTCGGATCGTGCTGTCGTTGACCTACGAGATTCGGTAGTAACTTGATCTGAAGTTTCATGATCATTATCATTAGCTTCTTCCTCTCTAGTTGGTGTAGGCATCACAGGAACAATTTTTTATGATGAGCTGCTATCTAATTCAAGAGAAGGTATAGTTACCTCATCAAGTTCTACTTTCCTCCCACTCACTTCATTCGAGAGAAACTCCTTCTCTAGAAAGAATCCATTCTTAGCAACACATATCTTACCTTCGGATTTGTGATACAAGGTGTACCCAACAGTTTCTTTTGGGTATCCTATGAAGACGCACTTCTCCAATTTGAGTTCGAGCTTATTAGGCTGAAGCTTTTTCACATAAGCATCGCAACCCCAAACTTTAAGAAACGACATTTTAGGTTTCTTGCCAAACCATAGTTCATACCGCGTCGTCTCAACGGATTTAGACGGTGCCCTATTTAACGTGAATGCAGCTGTCTCTAATGCATAACCCAAAATGATAGTGGTAAATCGGTAAGAGACATCATAGATCGCACCATATCTAATAAAGTATGGTTACAATGTTCGGACACACCATTACGCTGTGGTGTTCCAGGTGGCGTGAGTTGTGAAACTATTCCACATTGTTTTAAATGAAGGCCAAACTCATAACTCAAATATTCACCTCCGTGATCAGATCGTAGAAACTTTATTTCCTTGTTACGATGATTCTCTACTTCACTCTGAAATTCTTTAAACTTTTCAAATGTTTCAGACTTGTGTTTCATCAAGTAGATATACCCATCTATGCTCAAATCATCTGTGAAGGTCAGAAAATAATGATACCCACAGCGAGCCTCAACACTCATTAGAACGCATACATCGATATGTATTATTTCCAAGAAGTCAGTGGCTCGCTCCATTATTCCGGAGAACGGAGTCTTAGTCATCTTTGCCCATGAGGCTTGGTTCGCAAGCATCAAATGATTCATAATCAAGTCATTCCAAAATTCCATCCACATGGAGTTTCTTCATGCGTTTTACACCAATATGACCTAAACGGCAGTGCCACTAGTATGTTGCACTATCATTATCAACTTTCCATCTTTTGGCATCAATATTATGAATATGTGTATCACTACGATCGATATTCGATAAACCATTCACCTTGGGTGTATGACCACAGAAGGTTTTATTCATGTAAATAGACTAACAATTATTCTTTGACTTAAATGAATAACCGTATTGCAATAAACATGGTCTAATCATATTCATGCTTAACGCAAACACCAAATAACATTTATTTTAGGTTCAATACTAATCCCGAAGGTAGAGGAAGTATGCGATGGTGATCTTATCAACCTTGGAATCTCTTCCAACACACATCGTTACTTCTCCCTCAACTAGTCTCTGTTAATTTTGTAGCTCCTTGTTTCAAGTTATTAATCTTAGCAATTGAACCAGTATCAAATACCCAGGGGCTACTATGAACACTAGTAAAGTACACATCAATAACATGTATATCAAATATACCTTTATTCACTTTGCCATCCTTCTTATCCACCAAGTATTTGGGGCAATTCCGCTTCCAGTGACCATTCCCTTTGCAGTAGAAGCACTCAATTTCAGGCTTAGGTCTAGCTTTGGGCTTCTTCACGAGAGTGGCAACTTGCTTGCCATTCTTCTTTAAGTTCCCTTTCTTTCCCTTGCCCTTTTTCTTGAAACTAGTGGTCTTGTGAACCATCAACACTTGATGCTATTTCTTGATTTCAACCTTCGCCGATTTCAGCATCGCGGAGAGCTTGGGGATCGTTTTCGTCATCCCTTGCATATTATAGTTCATCATGAAGTTCTAGTAACTTGGTGATAGTGACTAGAGAACTCTGTCAATCACTATCTTATCTCGAAGATTAACTCCCACTGGATTCAAGCGATTGTAGTACCCGGACATTCTGAGCACATGCTCACTAGCTGAGCTATTCTCCTCCATCTTGTAGGCAAAGTACTTGTCAGGGGTCTCATACCTCTAGACATGGACATGAGTCTGAAATAATGATTTCAACTCTTGGAACATCTCATAAAATGGGTCCATTGAGGGAGTCCTGGATTATGGGGTCCTCGGGTGTCTGGGCTACGTGATGTGGGCCGGACAGATGGGCCGTGAAGATACAAGATAGAAGGCCTTCCGTCGTGTCCGGATGGGACTCTCCTTGGCATGGAAGGCAAGCTTAGCGTGCGGATATGAATATTCCTTTCTCTGTAAACCGACTCTGTACAACCCTCGCCCCCTCTGGTGTCTATATAAACTGGAGGGTTTAGTTCGAAGGGACAATCATAATCATATAGGCTAGAAAATTAGGGTTTAGCCATTGCGATCTCGTGGTAGATCAACTCTTGTAACCCCTATATTCATCAAAGTCAATCAAGCAGGACGTAGGGTATTACCTCTATCAGGAGGGCCCGAACCTAGGTAAACATCGTGTCCCTGTCTCCTGTTACCATCCATCCTTAGACGCACAGTTCGGGACCCCTACCCGAGATGTGCCAGTTTTGACACCGACATTGGTGCTTTCATTGAGAGTTCCACTGTGTCGTCATCGAAAGGCTCAATGGCTCTATCAATCATCTACAACAATGCTACCGCGAAGGAGATTTTTCTCCCTGACCAGATCTTTGTATTCGACGGCTTCGCACTACGGACCAACTCGGTTGGCCAACCGGAGCAGATCAACAGTTATGCCCCTGGTCACCAGATCAGTTTTGGAAACCTGAACTATGTCGCTGATATCCGAGGAGACTTGATCTTCCAAGGGTTCGTGGCCTCAACCACTGCTCTGGCCTTAGATTCGGAGCGTGTTATCAGGTCCGAAGACGGGAGTCTAGAGCCCATCGGACTCTCTGTGGCCTTAGAGCTCAACACCGAAAGAATAGCGTCTCCGGCAATCATTGCATGGCCGGACTCTTCTCTGGATACTACTTCCGAACCCTAGAGGCCCGCGTCATGCGAGCTCGGCCCAGAAACTTCCGACCATGTCCAAACCCTGCTCTTAAATGAGTCTTTGGACCTAATGCGATCCCTCATCATCATAGAGGAACCGCTTCTGAATCACGCCCCGAATGGTCTAGGGGGTGGAAATAGGGAATTTTACTTCCCACCCACCACCTACTTCATAGCCACTGTCGAGGACCTAACTGACATGCTTGATTACGCCTCCAAGACATCGACGGAACGGAAGACAATGCCGGAGAGGAGCAGGCCCAAAACCCGCCGGTCACCGGACGTTGGACAACCACCTCCTCGTATGACGTATGTATGGTGGATACACCTAAAAACGGCGACAACGATGATGAGAAAGACCCAGTTGAGGATGAACCTCCTGAGATACCGCCGAAACATTGACCTCAGCGGCGCCGCTCTAAATTGTGTGGCGGCAAGAACAACAATACCGGCACCGAAGACAATGATACTCCGGAGAACACCGAAGACCAAGAAAACCCCGTCGAATAGGATGGTCGGGAGGATGGACAAGTTGACCATGACGAACAAACAGGGAACAACGACTCGGAGGACAACAACTATCTGCCACTCTCCGAGGACGACGTAAGTCCCAGCGACGAAGATTTTATCGTGCCAGAGGAACCCCTCGAACAAGAGCACATCAATCGCCGGCTAATAGCCACGGCTAGAAGCCTAAAAAAGAAACAGCAGAAGCTTCAAGCCGGCCAAGATCTGCTCAACGATAGATGGACTAATGTCCTGGCAGCCGAAGAATGCGGCCTTGAACGCCCAGCAAAGAGTTACCCAAAGCGTAGGCTACTACTCCAATTCGACGATGAGGCATTGGAGCCCATACCACCCGTGCGTAATATGGCTGATGGGCCCGATAGACCACAACGTGGCCGGGACAGAGTGGCAACTCAAGCCGAACACCATCCCGCACCACCTTGCCGTAAAAGCAGAGAAACAATAGCTCGGGGATACACATACAACCTACGATAAGACCTGGAAAATAGGGCAGGTCAGACCAGGTCAATCTACGGATCACGGGGGCGTTCTCTGGCGCGAGAGGCAGGCTATCAATCCTGGTGCGATAAAAACAACCAACCCGGGGCTGAAAACCGCATACGGACTCCATCCGAACTGCGTCGTGACATGGCCCGATATAGAGGCGCCGCACACCCCCTATGCTTCACCGATGAGGTAATGGAGCACAAGTTCCCTGAAGCGTTTAAACCCGTGAACATCGAATCATACGACGGCACAACAGATCCCGCATAATGGATTGAAGATTTTCTTCTCCACATTCACATGGCTTGCGGTGATGATCTACACGCCATCAAAAGAAGCCTGCCAACCATACCAACAGAAGTTGTTGGGTCTTCAAACAAGCCAGCAAGTTAAATGCCAAACATAAGGAGAAAGGGTCGCCCAGTGAAGATGATGACGAGGAACCTTGCGCACCGAACACAGAGGGTCAGAAGAAATTTCCCCTCGAAGTCAAAACGGTTAACATGATATACGTCACCCATATCCCCAAAAGCGCAAGCGCGCGCTAAGGGACGTCTATGCGATAGAGCCAGTCGCCCAAAAATTCGACCCATGGTCGGCCTGTCCGATCACCTTCGATCGCAGGCACCATCCGACCAGTATCCGTCACAGAGGTTCGGCCGCATTAGTCCTCGATCCAATCATCGATGGATTCCACCTTACGCGAGTCCTCATGGACGGCGGTACCAGCCTTAACCTGCTCTATCAGGACATAGTCCGCAAGATGGGTATTGATCTGTCAAGAATCAAGCCCACTAAAACCACCTTCAAAGGAGTGATACCCGGTGTAGAGGCCCACTGCACGAGCTCGCTGGACAACTTCCGCAGTGAAGACTTGATCTTCGATATCGTCCCCTTTCGCAGTGGCTACCACGCACTGCTCGAACGAACCCCGTTCGCTCATTTTAATGCAGTCCCACACTACGCCTATCTCAAACTCAAGATGCCCGGACCACACGGTGTTATAACAGTAAATGGAAACATGGAACGCTCCCTCCGCACTGAGGAGCACACCGCGGCCCTGGCAGCGGAAGTACAGGGTGGCCTAATCAAGCCAGCTATTACGTCCGCGGCCAAGTCCTCGGACACTATCAAACGAGTCCGGACTACCCCATTGTACGACAGCCCAGCTCGTTAGGAGCTCTATTAGCAATTCGGCCTCATCTCATCCCCTACCGAATTGTGGAATATGTGCCACGCGTACATAATTACACGCTAAAAATACCATGGGAAAGGATGGAGGCACAATAAGGACAATGCCTGCAATACGACCAGACACTACCAGGAAACTCACATTCCTCTTCTTATTTTATTTTATTTTTCTTTCAGGTTCCTTTAAACCACATCACCCTTTCGACGGTACCAAGGCCTCTTTTCGTGGCCTATTATGAAAACACTAGTTGATGATCCTCTCGAAGGACAATTCACCAAGGAGAAAAGCCGCATAGACACGTACCAGAGTACCTAAAGGATCCTTAAAGATCACCCCGTCCGCGTTCAGGATGCACGCACGGCTTCCCCTTGTGTTCGGCATGTAAAATAGCCTTGTTGCTTATTGAACTATTTGTATCAATCAGACTACAATGGAAAAAGTTTTTAGCCCAAACCTACACGGCGTTGGCTTATCGCTTAACATATGTTTCCCTGTTTTTGTCTGATTATCATGTACACCTTGGTATGGCCTAAATTGCCAGGGGCTTTATTAAACCGCGTACATCTTTTAAATATTAAAACAAAGTCCGAACACTTTCACAAGTGCAATTCGGCATCCCGAATATAGAATTATAAGCATTGGCTCTGAATCATGTCGTTGGTCAATAGTTGGGTTGCCCGGCTGCTGTGCTTGCTACCTTACATTCCGTATGATCGGCCAGGGTAGTAAAGGGAGAACTACTGCGATTGTGTTTCTGGTTCACCCAGACAAACACCTCAGTAGAAAAAGCCGAAAACTGACTGTCATGATGCGGCGAGAGCTGGTCAGCTATTCGGTGACTAAGTATAAATCTTTAGCGATTTTTTCCGCATTATGTGATAGGCTGGCCTCCACCCGGCCGGGCATTCACAGTACCTGAGTTCGGATAATCGAACAATACTAGGGGTTGCGCCTGCCCTCCCACTATAAAACTCCTATGGCTAAGTGAGGGCGATAAAGCCGCATAGTCCGATTGCCTGGTTCGCTACACTAACACCTCCTTCACGGACCAGTACGTTAGGTCAAGTGTGTTTTAAGTGTTATCCCGAACACCCACGTACTACCTACGTGGGGGCTGAAGCCGACGACTGGCCAACTCTCAAATATCATAAACAACCGCATAGGAGGAGATATTTTAAAGTAAAATAAGCAATATATCATACATAAGCCTTGTCTTATGATACAGGATTGGACAACATAAATACATTCATTCCAAATGATGTCCTTCGAACATTGGCCCTCTACAATGCGGGATCCTATCAGGACATCATCAAAGTACCGCTCCGGCGTGCGATGCTCTTTTCAAGTGGGCGGTCCCTCGGTTGCAAGCTTGACGGCATCCATCTTCACCCATTGCACCTTGACGCGGGCGAAGGCCATCCGCGCACCTTCAATAAAGACTGACCGCTTCACGGCATCAAGACGAGGGCAGGAACTGACCAGCCGCTTGACGAGACCGAAGTAGCGACTAGGCATGGGTTCGGTGGGCCAAAGACGGATTATCAAATCCCTCATGGCCAATTCAGCCACCCTGTGCAATTCTGTCCATTGCTTCAGCTGCTCGTTGAGGGGCACAAGATGCTCTGGCGTAAGGTACTGTGACCAAAACAGCTTCTCCGTTGAGCTCCCCTCTTCGTCTCGGAAGAACTCCATGGCATTAGCAACACTCCGGGGCAGGTCCGCAAACACTCGTGGAGAACTCCAGATCCGGGTTAGAAAGATGTACCTTTTCTTCACAAATTTCCTTTGCATGTTAAAGGCCTTACCCACCGCAATTTGCCTTGCCTCCTGGATCTCCCGGACAGCGCTTTGGGCTTCGGCCCGGGCTTCTTGTGCACATTGGAGTGCCTCGGCAAGTTCAGAATTTTGCTCCGAACTCTTGCGCTCTAAGGACTCGCATTTGCCTATGGCGTCCTTGAGCTCTTGCTGGACTTCCTCCACCCGCGATTCATGTTTAAGGCGGGAGGCTCGTTCCTCCTCTGCCTCCTTCTTGGCCTTGGCCAGCGCACTCTTGAGGGCCTCGACGTCAGACGTGTCAGCTGCAAACATAATTATGAAACTCATTGAGATGCTACATCATAGCTGGCATCATTGCAGTCGTACTTCGGTATTACATACCTTGCGTTTCTTCTAGCTTCTGCCTTAGCTCGGATGCTTCGGTGGCATGAGCAGCTGACGCCTGCTTTGCAGCCTGCTTGTTCAAACAGACAGGTGCATTAGTCTCCTGCATGAGTTATTATATCCTCTATTCGGTTTTCTTCCCGAACACCAAACAGAGTCTCAGGGGCTACTATATATAGTTCTATACACATGCATTCTTTCTATACAGTTAAAAGATACTGTAAGGCACATACCTCAAAGCCTCTTAAAAGGCTGGTGTAGGCTTCGCCCAGTCCACTTTTTGCAGACTGAACCTTTTCAATCACCATACCCATAAGGGTATGATGTTCTTCCACAATGGTGGCACTTTGAAGTGCTCTCACCAAAGTGTCCGGCACCTCCGCATTGACAGAGGTCACTAGTATAGTAGGCGCACCCCTTCTCACAAAGAGGGTTGCTCCTCTGACTCCGAAACCGTGTGGGTTTCCGGAATGACATTTCGTTGGGGGCCAAACTGGACATGGCCCCCGTCTCTTGTCTCCATGGGGGTCGGTTCCCCCATGTTCTTGGCAGCCTCCGGCACCTCTCCCTGTTCCGGAAGGGTCCTTTGGTACGACACCTCGGTGTTATCCGCGACAGTGGGGGAGGAAGCTGGTGGAGGCGAATCGCTCTCCATCATGTTCGGACCCAGCGAATTCCTGGAAGAGGAGGATCGCTGGGGAAGGACCTTAACCGCACTGTAGCATACAATTTAAATGCATTACAACTATAAGCTAGAAAATCCAGACAAATATATATACATGTGAGTACTTACGATCCGGCCTGGGCGCCACTCATCGGCGTCCGACTCGGAGTCATCCGTAAGGGAGGTCCTCCCTTTCTTGGACACTTACGCTCTGGATCGGCGGAAGCTTCCCTCTTCTTCTTCTCCCCCTTGGGTGGGAGATCACTCTCTTCCTCCTCCTCTCCCTCTTTATCAGGGGAGGAGAGAGTTTCGGTGCCTTCGGACACTATGTCTGAGGCACCTTTACGACGGAGGCCACTCTTGGCCTCCTTGCCCTTCTCCTTGGCCTTCTTTTCCGGCGCTTGGTACGGCGCCGGGACTAGCATCCTCGTCAACAAAGGAATAGCTTCGTCTTCGGGCAGCGGAGCCGGATAGTGAATCTGTGTCCGCTTTCTTGGTCCAGCCCTCCAAAAGAAAATGGAGAGTTTAGTGTGCTCCTTGGGCTCGCAAAGTAATGTCACCAAAGAAGTTAGGGGGTCGCAGCGTGGGTGCTATCATAGCCGAGGTCTTCGGTTGTCTCCGGCCATGACTTCTAGTTCTTGAAGAGAAGCTTCCACATGTCTTCGTGCTTCGTGTCAAAGAACCACTATAGGGTCCGGGGACCGGCCGGGTCGAACTTCCACATGGGCTCTTGACGAGCCTGACAGGGAAGTATCTGGCAGAAGAGCATCACTTGTATCACGCTGGCGAGGCTGGTATTTTTATCTACCATGCTCCTGATGCACTTCTCCAGCATCGTTACCTCATCAGACGGCACCTAGTCCAGGCCCTTGTTGAGACAGGATGTCAGCCGCATTGGGGGCCCGGACTTGAACTCCGTGGGAGCAGCCCATGTGGAGTCACGGGGCTCTGTGACATAGAACCACCCCTGCTGCCATCCCTTCACGGTCTCCACGGAGGTGCCCTTGGGCCAAGTGAGATTGGGTAGTTTGCTCACCATAGCACCAATGCAATCCGCGTGCTGGCGTCCACCACTTTTGGCTTCACATTGAATACCTTGAGCCATAGGCTGAAGTGGGAGGGCATGGAGGAAGGCCTTGCATACGATGATGAACGCCGAAATGTTAAGGAAAGAATTTGGGGCTAGATCATGAAAATCTAACCCGTAGTAGAACATAAGGCCGCAGACGAAAGGATGAAGGGGAAACCCCAGTCCGTGAAGAAAATAAGGGATGAACACTACCCTCTCGCTGGGCTTTGGAGTGGGGATGATCAACTTTTTGGCTGGAAGCCGGTGGGCGATTTCCTTGGCTAGATACCCCACTTCCTGGAGTTCCTTGATGTTTTTCTCCATGACGGATGAGGCCATCTACTTGCCCTGCGCTCCGGATCCGGACATGGCTGGAGTACTTTCTGGGAACGGAGTGGATCAAAGCTTGAGCGCTGGAGCTTGAGGGCTGATGGTCTGAGGAAGGGGAAGGCGTGGGGCAAAAAGGGGAAATCTTATCTCCTTATAATGGCAGTAAATACCATGTGTCCCCCACGAGCCTTAAAGCTCTCCTATTTCAAGGGGTCGTGCGAACGACATGGTTGGGTTTCCCATACCCGTATTGATGAGACTCCCATAATAAGGGGCACAATCTCTACTTTGACAATACGTGTCGTCGGTGATTGCGTCTTGAAATGCGAAACGGGAGGCCGAAAAATGGTTTGAAATAATAGAATGGCCGGACGTAACGTCTCACCAGTGAAATCTTTGGAGGACAGAACTTATCTGTATTCTAATTCAGAGGTATGACTGTTGTACAGAGCCGGATATAGTACTGACGATCAACTAATTTGAAGAATTCGGAGGAGGAACCCGCCTTGCAATGTCGAAGACAATCTGCGCGCCGGACACATCAGCATTGAAGATTGGTTCAGGGGCTACTGAGGGAGTCCTGGATTATGGGGTTCTTGGGTGTCTGGGCTACGTGATGTGGGCCGGACAGATGGCCCGTGAAGATACAAGATAGAAGGCCTTCCCTCGTGTCCGGATGGAACTCTCCTTGGTGTGGAAGGCAAGCTTAGCGTGCGGATATGAATATTCCTTTCTCTGTAAATCGACTCTGTACAACCCTCGCCCCCTCCGATGTCTATATAAACCAGCGGGTTTAGTCCGAAGGGACAATCATAATCATATAGGCTAGACAAGTAGGGTTTAGCCATTGCGATCTCGTGGCAGGTCAACTCTTGTAACCCCTATATTCATCAAAGTCAATCAAGCATGACGTAGGGTATTACCTCTATCAAGAGGGCCCGAACCTGGGTAAACATCGTGTCCTTGTCTCCTGTTACCATCGATCCTCAGATGCACAGTTCAGGACTACCTACCTGAGATATGCCGGTTTTGACACCGACATCCATTTCTTCTAAAATCAAATGGCTTGTAAATTATCAGAAATGGTAAATGCGCTGCATGTACTCAATATTATTTTTGACCCAACTCAGTAAATAGGTGTATTCGAATAAATAATCAAATGCGCTATAAATTATCATAAGTAGTATTTTTCGAGAAACAATTATCATATATAGTAAATCGGTTATTATTATTTTTAACCAGCTCAAGAAATAGATTATTTTTTGAGTCAAAGCCCAGGAAATAAATGTATTGGCAAACAAAATGAAATGGGTTGTAAAACCTAAATAAATGGGTTGCATTCCACCAAATTTCCGAAGCTGACTTTGTTGGTCCACTATACGAAGCATGCGCAAGGTGTTGTCCATTTAGTGAACAAAACGATTTATAATGGTCTAAAACAAAGAGTCAAAAAATTACTCCGACATTTGTAGTCGTTGGATTGACATCCAACGGCAATCCTGCTTCTTCAATCTCTGATCTAGTTGCTCTTGCTCTAGCCGCCAAAACCATCGGCGGCTGGAGCGCCTGCATCTGCCTCCCGTGTCCGGCTGTGCTATCGCGCAGGCCTTGCCACCCCCACTCTACTCCCAATGGTGGCCAGGTCATACCTATACTCACCAACACCTTTTGTTATTCTCCGACGAAGGCAGCCTCACCCGGCAGCCGAACTAGTCCCTCGTACTCCCCTCTGCCAGGGACTCCAGATCGTTCCCATCTTAGGCCTCACCGTCGTCCACCGCCTTGGTGCTCTCGGCACGGCGTTTCAATGTGGTCAAGGAACGCCTTCCGTCGGAAGAGGACTGTACGTGGAGAGGCTGACAGCTCGCACTAGTGCAAGATGCTGCAAACGTGACACTACTATCAGAGACCCTTCGACGAAATTGTGTGCGATGCAATAATCGCAAACGGTGGTGTAAAAACCGTCAAAAAAGGGGCAAAACGTTTGTGATGACAGATGCATCAAACACAGTTCAGATTTTAGTTGCGTGTGCGATGTAGGGCATACGGTTCAGTTCAATTAACTGTTTGCGATGAGGCAACACAAAAGAAAAGGGCGTACAGATGAAGGTGTGTGTGATATACAGCATATGGTTCACTCGGATGAACTGTTTGTGATTAGGCAACACAAAAGAAATGGTCAGACAGATCAAGGTGTGTGCGATATACGGCATGTGGTTCACTCGTCCTTGTCGTCAGTGTGTGAGCTCTGTGGCAACCGTTCGCTCCCCACTAGCCTCTTCTTGTACCATGGCAACCGTCCACCGCCTCTTCACCTTTCCCTCTCGATTTGGAACTGCTGTTGCACACGCTCTTCCTCCCTCCATTTGCCTTCACCCTTCCTTCTGCCATTGTTCGATTGTCTTCTCTGTGGAGGAAATAGGCCGGAAACGACCCTGTTATTGTTTCCCCGATCTGAAAGAGGACATGGTGGAGGAACTCATTGATCGGTGCGACGTCATCACCTCGGCTAGCATGGTAGGTTCGTACAAGACCATTCTCGACTAAACTAATAACATCATCACAAGCAACCCAAGGGTCTAGGAGCAGTTTGATCTCCCCTATCGTCTTCGTTGTGACCCTGATCACTGGCGTGGGGAAGAAGGAATCCTTGCCTTGTGCAAGTTGAAGCCGCTTGATAATGATACGTGTGATGTTAAGATGCCATCGCTTGAGCGCAAGGCTTGGGCAGGCGCAAATGGAGATTGGGTTGTTTATATTGGGTACAACTGCGAGTGGGAACTTGTGAATGTGTACACTCGTCACCGGGTTCATACTTCCAAAAATCTTAGACTGCCCTAAACTTGAGCACACCGGCATTCTACGTACATTCAAATACGATCATGGTGACTGTCGTCTATGGAAGATATCAATTTGTCGAGTTCCCAACCGCTCTTGGGATTACACGAACTATGAAGTTGTTGCTATCTTTGACAAGGTTGTTGTCGTCCTTGCTTCCACGACTCGATGGATATTACCCAAAAATCAATTTTTGTACACGGATGAGTATTGTGATGCAATTCAATACGAGGGTCTTGTGTTTGCTGCCACCACTCGTGGCACTGTTTTTGCATGGATCCTTATGGTTTCGGTACGTTTGTCTTCCAGCGTAATTATAATTGTTTCATCCACATGCATGCGGGTTAGCTAGCTAGTTTCCCTATACTAATTAACCTTCTTGTGTTTCCAAGGTCCCGTGAACATTCCACCAACTATACTTGAAAAATTTTATAACCAAGGGGGAGATGATGATGGTGATGATCACGAGCATGAGGACAAGCAAGACCCATATACTCAGTGGCGCCTGGCAACTTATTCTGATGGATCACCTCTTCTTGTCTGTATACAGGGCACTGCTGATGTTACTAAGGAAGCAAGTGTTCTCTTGCATGGTCGCACTCTCCGGACCTGTTCCAACAGCCGTTGTAGGGTATTCTGGATGGATACTAGTGTGCTAGCACCAACACCTTCTCCCTGGTTCAATATTGATAGTCTTGGAGAAAACTCGCTCTTCCTTGGCCAAAACTATCCAATGATGGTGAAAGGCCATCCAGCTGCTGTTGACACAACGTTACTACCATTTATGAGAAGCAATTGTATATATACCTCGGATATTGCTATGCTTCCCTACCGTGGCTATCACAATATGGGTATTGAAATAGGCCGCTTCAGCCTAGATGATCAGTCCTGCGTTGGTCTCGAGATTGACAGTAGTTGGCCTTTCCCAGAGAATCAATTCTGGTTCAAAGCAAGCGTTTTCAACGCCGACGAGTGGTTGAGCTGAAGTTCATTTCATCGCTTTCTTATTTGTTGTGTGAGAAAAACTTTAGTTTACTAGAATGTTTTGTTGGAAATGATGTATAATCCAACATGTATCCTCGTTGTCGTTGTGTTTTGATGACTTGTTGTATGTAATCAATGGTACATTTGCATCTGCATCCATCAACTCACGCCTGCTAGTGATGTCCATATGAACAGTGCTAGTGATTTTAGTTGCAAAAATTAGACAGTGCTAGTGATTTTTAGCTACATATTTTGACAAATCACAGTGTTACAAGGTTGACAAATGGCAATGCTACTAGATAAACAAATGTCAATCTTCCCAGTTTGACAAATGGCAACATACCCAATATGACAAATTCAAATCTTACCCAATTCTTTCTACATGGTTGCACACGGGTCATCCAAAACAACTGTTTGCGTTGAAGGGGTGCACAAATCCTGCACTACGAATTTTCCCTTGACTAAAGGGGGGAGACCATAGCTCTCACTTTGCATACGGGTGTTCTATCTAAAACTTTTGCGATCAAGAGTTGCACAAATCCTGCTCGGCACATTTTCCCTTGGCTTCCTAGGGAAGCTGTCGGTTTGCATATGGGTGTTCTAACTAAAATGTTTGCGATGAGTGTTTTATATTTAAAAACCATTTACGTTTTTTCAAAAGAAAATCGTTTGATAAGTCTGTACATTAAGAGAGAAAAATGCAAGTTCGTTCAAACCATATCTTTCATTCAGTCACACTACGAATTTATATTCATATGATCGAGAATTCAAGATACAGTATTAAACCCCAAAAAACTATTTCCAGTGGCGGCGGAGGCGGCGTGCCGCGCCATTGTTGTTGTCGTCCTCCGGGATGCCGTTGTTGAAGTCTTCAAGGTAGCACAAAATGTTCTTCACTTGTAAATCAAACATCATGTCGTCGCATGATCGACAGGCGGGGTGCGGGAGGACAACAACTAGCGCTGCTGAGAGGTAGCGGTTGACGGCAGTGTCCCATGCTGCTGAGGGGGGCACACGCACAGGCACGGGCGCGGCGGGTGCAACCAAACACAAGGGGACTGGCGCAGCGGTGGGTGGAGGGGCGCACATGGGCAGGGCCATGGGCGCGGCGGGTGCAGCCAAACACACGGGGGGCGGTGCCATGGTGGGTGGAGGGGCTCGCACGGGCACGGGTGCTGGCATGTACATGAGCTCGCGCGGGTCCGCGGAGACTTCATTGACGCCCGCGGCTTCCAGCTCTTAGATAGTGCTCGGCGACCAGCCCGACAATGCTACGGGGATGGTTGCTGGCGTGGGCTCGGGGATGGGAGCTGGAGCGAGGGCAGCAACCGCTGCAGCCAGCTCGTTCTAGGACATGTCGATGAGGCCCCACTCCTCCTTATTTTCTATCTCCTCCGGCTCGGAGTCGACTTCACCAAACTTGAAGACTAGTGGCAGATGACCATTCTGCGCCATGGCATTGGTGGAGGTCTGCGGGAGGGAGGGGAATCGAAGGCGAACCATAAGGCCGCCCGTATTAAACAACGGCACGAGCGCCATTAATGGAGAGCAAGGCAGGCGACCATGGAAGTCAAATGGCTCACTTCCCAGTGAGCTTGTGCAGCAGACAACTCACACGCTTCCCAGTGAGCCTGCACATTGGAGGACAGCTTGCACGCCTCTCGGTCAGCCTGCACACCGGACTCTGCTCGCATGCCTCCTGTTCAGTCAAAGTCAAGCAGCTGTCCGCACGGCACCTCCTACAGACAATAAAACAAAGACACGTGGTGTCACGTGAATGGTTAACAGAATGCACACGATTTGAATTATACAAACGTTTGAGATATTAGAGTGGCAGCTATTTTTTCAAAACACCTTTGTTGGTTGTTATTCGAGTACGCCTTCTCTCAAAATGGACACGAAAAATACCACTGCATGTCGGGTGCCATTCCATGTTAGCATGCCAAGTTTCATGAATTTCAGAGAGTTTTGGATTTACTAGAATTTAAAAACAAAGTATCTCAACATTTTGCCGGCAAATCAATGGTGCCCTGGTGTTTGAAATTCATTCCCATTTCTTGCATGGGACCTAAGCATGCAACCAAGGACACATATTTTATTTTTCAACCAATTTATATGCATTAGAGCATGTGCATGTAGTTCAAATTTGAATTATGCACATAAATGCATTAAAAACTCAATTAATACATAAAAATGTCCAAACGAACCCCTAAAAATCCCAAAAATTGACACAACACCCCTGTTGTTCTATGTTGACACGAGAAATTTTTTGAAAGCAATAAGAGGCAATGGATATCGTTTCGTCCCCAAAGGTGGGACGTTCCCTACCGAAATCATCAGGGTTGTTGTGAGAAGCTCTGGTTTGTGAGAAGCATATCCCCAAACTTGCCCCAAATGGGACAAAAAAATTACCACGACATGTTGATGCCGCTCCATGATAGCATAGCAAGTTTCATGAATTTCAGACAAGTTTTGGATTTACTAGAATTTAAAAACCAGGTATCTCAATGTTTGCAGCCAAGTGACCATGGCAGGTTGTTTGACATTCATCCCCATTTCTTGTATGGAACCTGAGCATGCAACCAAGGACACAGATTTGAATTTTCAACCAATTTATATGCATTAGAGCATGTGCATGTAGTTCAAATTTGAATTACGCACATAAATGCATTGAAAACTCAATTAATGCATTAAAATGTCCAAACGAACCCCTAAAAATCCCAAAAGTTGACAAAACACTCCTGTTGTTTTATGTTGACACGAGAAATGTTTTGAAAGCAATAAGAGGCAATGGATATCATTTCGTCCCCAAAGGTGGGATGTTCCCTACCGAAACCATCAGGCTTGTTGTGAGAAGCTCTGGTTTGTGAGAAGAATATCTCCAAACTTGCCCCAAATGGGACAAAATTTTCCACGGCATGTTGTGACCCCATTATGTAATTCATATCAAGATGAAAAATCAAGTAGATCCCACATAGTTTATTATCACCAACCGTGTGAGATGCAGCACAAAAAATCTTGGAGCACCGCCGGATTATAGTACGCATACGGCTTACGCAAGAAGGTGCAACAGCTATAGTCAACAACCCACTCTGAATAATGGACCGTGTTTGATAACACTTTGTGCGCTAGTTTTTTCGCTGAAGCGATTCCAAATTTTCGGCTTCCACGGAAATATCTACCTCCCCGCTCCTCCCCCTTACCAAAAGGCACATTTCCCCTGTTTCTGCCTTCCTTTCCAAGTTGAAACCTTCACTCCTTGCTTGTAGCACCGCCTCCTCGCCGGCAACCCTCCTTCACGCTGCTCGGCCTCGCCTATCCAAGCAGGTAATCCACACCGACCCCCATCCTCCCCCTCCTCCTTCCACATCCCACATGCCCCGACTGCCGGCGCAAGCGCGACACCTTCCACCCAAATCACCGACCCCTCCACCAAATAAGCGCCACCCTAAGCCATGGTGCACGCAGTATAGCCAGGATCTCTAGGAGCATTTGGCAGCACAGAAGCAAATCGTGGCTGCACGCGTGGATGAGGTCACAATGGCTGCCATTCGTGCCAACCCCCAGATCTTGGAGGAGCACCTCGCCATCGAGGCCACCGTCACGCCTCGCGCGCCGATGCCGAGACGCAGTTGGCAGCTTTAAACGATAGTTCGTGGCGTTTTCTCGAGGCCACCGTCGGTGCCTTCGACGAAGACTACGAGGTGTTTTCTCGGCGTGCACATGCTCACCTCATCTCGAGAGGCGGCAGGTTGGTGCCCGGAGCGGGTCAGGCAACTCACCACTACGACGAAGACACCCACGATGCAGAGGCCTCGCCCTCTTCCATGTCCAAGGAGCCAATTGTCATTGATATCTCCAACAATGAGGAGTAGCTTGTCTTATTACCTCACTATAAGGACCCATGTTCAGTTTTCTAGCTACTGCCTTTCCTTAACAAATTCCAGTGAATTGTGTTATCTACTTTTACCATGCAATCTTCTGCTCTAGTGTATATGTTCTATATTTCATGCAATGTGGTGTTCAGTTAACTATTTGGTTCAATTCTACAAATGTGATGTTCAATTCTTCAGGGTGCAATTTTCCAAGTTGTCAAGCATGCTTGGTTTGGTTAACTGTCTGATCTTCTATTAGGAGTATGCTATATTGTGCAATGTGGTGCTCAGTTAACGTTTGGTTCTTTTGTTGTGGTGTTTAGTTAACTGTTTGGTTCAATTCTACAATGCGATGTTCAATTGTTGTGGGTGCATTCTGTTATTGTATACCATGTGAGAAATAAATTGAATTTGGCTATACTAAATACATGAGAAACAAATACAATTGCTATATTTCCAAGTTGTTAAGCATCATTTGTTTGTTTAACTCTTTGATCTTCTATTAGGAGTATGTTATATTATGCAATGTGGTGCTCAGTTAACGTTTGGTTCATTTGTTGTGGTCTTTAGTTAACTGCTTGGTTCAATTCTGCAATGCAATGTTCAATTGTTGTGGGTGCATTTTGTTATTGTATCCCATGTGAGAAATAAATCTAATTTTGTTGTACTAAATACATGAGAAACAAATACAATTGCTATATTTGCAAGTTGTTAAGCATGCTTGCTTTGGTTAATTATCTGATCTTCTATTAGGAGTATGTTATATTGTGCAATGTGGTGCTCAGTTAACGTTTGGTTCATTTGCTGTGGTGTTTAGTTAACTGATTGGTTCAATTCTGCAATGCGATGTTCAATTGTTGTGGGTGCATTCTGTTATTGTATACCATGTGAGAAATAAATCAAATTTGGATGTACTAAATACATGAGAAACAATTACAATTGCTATATTTCCAAGTTGTTAAGCATGCTTGGTTTGGTTAACTGTCTGATCTTCTATTAGGAGTATGTTATATTGTGCAATGTGGTGCCCAGTTAACGTTTGGTTCATTTGTTGTGGTGTTTAGTTAACTGATTGGTTCAATTCTGCAATGTGATGTTCAATTGTTGTGGGTGCATTCCGTTATTGTATACCATGTGAGAAATAAATCAAATTTGGATGTACTAAATACATGAGAAACAATTACAATTGCTATATTTTGAAGTTGTTAAGCATGCTTGGTTTGGTTAATTGTCTGGTCTTCTATTAGGAGTATGTTATATTGTGCAATGTGGTGCTCATTTAACATTTGGTTCACTTGTTGTGGTGTTTAGTTAACGGCACATGCATGGTCTGTTGTCTAATAGCATATTATTGTGCAATTGCAGGAACCATTCTAATATTTAGGTTTTTAACAATTTGGTCTTGCACATGTAGGTCCTGCTATCAGAGGTTTTGACCCACTGTTCGACCCTTTTTGCATATGGGGAAATGAGTTGTCCATGAATATCAATCAAGTCAAGAAACTCAGAAAGATTGTTAGGATAAAGAAATTAGCGACGAAAAACAACAAGATCTTTGTCTGCACAATGAAGAAGACATCAGTTCACTACAAGATGGTACTAACTATTATACCTTGCCTTTTTCATTCCTTTGCCCCATGTCCAATATAGAGAAGATATTTATGCACATCCTTATTTTCAGGCCTTTCCAAAGCAGTTCACTTATGATTACCTTTCAAACCACCTCTGTGGTCAGGAGGCGAGGAAGGTTTTCTACAACACCCATGGTTCAATATTGAAGTGTTTCTGAAGAGGACAAAGGACGGACGGTCCATCATCCACAGGCACTGGCCTAAAGTTGCAAAGACCTTCAACATGAATGAAGGATCAATATTCGTCTTCCGCTTTAGCAGTTTTCCAGATGAGATGCATCTGTCTATATACCGTCTATGATGCTAATTTTGAAAGGTTCTACATGTTGCATGTGAAACTTGGTGCTGGTGAAGTTGTGTAATGGGGTAGCTGAGTGCTGAAGCTATATCATGTTGTAATCTGATGTATTTCAATTATGATGTGCTTACTTAATATGGAAATTAAATATATTATGTGCTTAATATGAATGTCAATTAGATTAATAAATGGATTATTAATAATAGGGCAATTAGCCTGCTAATGGCGAATTAGCCTTCTTATTAGGTTTTACTATTGCAAACAATTATTGAGAAAATACCGTGGGCGATGACCTCAGGTAACACACACAGTTTCTAGGAATAAACCGTGTTGGATCAATGAACAATCACACATGACCTTCTCTTGAAAACTGTTTGCGTTAGGCCACCTTGCGCAAACGGTACCACATAAAAACTGTGTGTGAAGGCAGCCTTTGCCACACAGTTTCTTCTACGCACCGTGTGTGATGCATTCAATAACGCAAAGATAAAATTGTTAATATCGTGTGCAATGGCAACATTTAACAGGGAAAATTATGTGTGATCTTCCTATGAACGAAACCATTTTCCTTGGAGCGACTGTGTGGGATGTACATACAAACGGAAACGTTTAGCGGGGACTGACTGTGTGGGATGTTCTTGTGACCGGAAACAATTTCGCCTGTATAATTGTTTTCTTAGCTCTACTATACGTATTACCGTATTTGAGCGCTCGCCGGTCGTACACAACCTCATTTTGCCGAGCGTGTGTGCCAAGAGGGCATATCCCCAACGGTTTCTGGGTCGTGTGGTAAAGACCCCCCCTATCAGCGTCACTCACTAGTCGATGGTTCCAAATGCCGTCGCGGAAAGGGGTTTGAAACCGTTTGTATAGCACCGACGCGTACCAGTCTGGTCCACGGACGTAGCAAGGAAGTGCCTCCTTATTACGCGCAAAATAATGATTCCTCCACCTGACAGCGGGACCTACCAGAAGGGCCTCGAAAAAAATGTTTCCCCCTGACAGCTGGGACCCACCAGCTACATCTTCGTACACAAGGAAGTGTGTCTGTATTATAGGTAAAAATGATTCTTCCCCCTGACAGCAGGGACCCACCAGCTATATCTTCGCATGGAAGGAAGTGCCTCCTTATCCTCCCTGAGAGTTGGGACCCATTGGGTCGAACTATACGTCGGGTTGTCTGTCTGGTCGCGATCGTGTACGTACTGATATGTCTCCAATGTATATATAATTTATGAAGTATTCATGCCATGTTTACAACAATTTTATATGGTTTTGGTATGATTTGCATGTAACTAACCCGGACTGATGCTGTTTTCAGCAAAACTACCGTGGCGTTGTTTTTTCTGCAGAAATGGAAGTTCTCCATATGAGTTGAAAATTTTTGACGATTTTTTTTGGAACAAAAGAGACCCCCGAAGCTTTGTGGAAGGACTAGAAGGTGAAGGAGTAGGGCACAAGACACCGGGGCATGCCTGGTGGGACCTGCTTGCCATGGTGGGTTGTGCTCACCTCGAGGCCCATCTTCGCGTGAAACATACGCCAAAAAATCCTATAAATAGAGAAACCATCAGAAATAGCCCTAGATGAGAAGTTCCGCCGCCACAAGCCTCTGTAGCCACGAGAAACCAATCTAGACCCTGTTCCGGCACCCTGCCGGAGGGTGAAATCATCATTGCAGGTGGCCATCTTCATCATCCCGGCGGCCACCATGATGAGGAGGGAGTAGTCCTCCGTCGGGGCTGAGGGTTTGTACCAGTAGCGATGTGTTTAATCTCTCTCTCTCTCGTTTTTCCTGAGATGGCACAATTTTGATGTATCGCGGACTTTGTTAATATAGTTGGATCATATGGTGTTTTCCCCTCTCTATCTTGTTGTGAATTGAGTTTTCCCTTTGAGATTTCGTTTTATCGGATTGAATAATTTTATGGATTTGAGAGCACTTGATGTATGTCTTGCTATGAATACCCATGGTGACAATGGGGTATCATATTGATTCACTTGATATGTGTTTTGGCACTCAACTCACGGATTCCCGAGGTGACATTGGGGTAATCAATGCATAGGGGTTGATGCACGTTCTCGTCTTTTGTTTCTTTGGTAGAAATCCTGGGGCAATCTTTAAGGTTCTTTGTGTTGGATTGAGTATTGTGAATCTGAATTTGCTTTGGTGTTATTTTAGTACAAACTCTTGATAGATCGATCGGAAAGAATAACTTAGTGTTATTTTAGTACGAACTCTTGATAGATCGATCGGAAAGAATAACTTGATGTTATTTTAGTACGAACTCTTGGATAGATCGATCGGAAGGAATAGCTACTAACAATTTCGTCTTAGGTTCTCCACTAGATAGGAACTTTGGAGTGATTCTTCATCGCACGTTGAGGGATGGTTATATGATCCAATTATATTAGTATTGTTGAGAGATCACACTAGCGAAAGTACGGACCCTAGGTATTATTTTCAAGCATTGCAATACCATTTGTGCTCACTTTTGTTACTTGCTACCTTGCTGTTTTTAATTGTTCCGATTACAAAAATCAATATCTACTATCATTACTACGCTTGTATCACCATCTCTTCGCCGAACTAGTGCACCTATACAAATTACCATTGTATTTGGTGTGTTGGGGACACAAGAGACTTTTTATTACTTGGTTGCAGGGTTGTTTGAGAGAGACCATCTTCATGATTCGCCTCCCACGGATTGATAAAACTTAGGTCATCCACTTGAGGGAAATTTGCTATTGTCCTAAAAAAACTCTGCGCTTGGAGGCCCAACACAAGTCTAAA
Organism: Triticum urartu; assembly: GCF_056163025.1. Lineage (NCBI taxonomy): Eukaryota > Viridiplantae > Streptophyta > Magnoliopsida > Poales > Poaceae > Triticum > Triticum urartu. The sequence continues at coordinate 277,274,161 of NC_141877.1, forward strand.
AGAACAAGCTGTGTAGTATACAGCACGTACATACTGGTCGATCGGTCTCCCTACAGCGATGAACCGTGTCTGAGTAAGGAGATGCACGTGTCGTAGTAGAGGCACGGACATAGCATGTCACGCAGTCCCGTCTATATATATCGTGTACACATACGTACAGCCACGCTGCAACAAGTTAAATACGGCTACGTACATACATAAGGGCGGGGTCTCGAATGCATACTCGCGCATACATATGGCCAGGGCTCGTGTACATGGAGAGGCAATGGACGGCAGCGACGTCATCTGATAACCCACAAGTATAGGGGATCGCAACAGTTTTTTAGGGTAGAGTATTCAACCCAAATTTATTGATTCGACACAAGGGGAGCCAAAGAATATTCTCAAGTATTAGCAGCTGAGTTGTCAATTCAACCACACCTGGAAACTTAATATCTGCAGCAAAGTAATATGATAGTAGTGGGACGGTAGCCAAAGGTAATGATAACAAAAGTAATGCTTTCAGTATTTTGTAGTGATTGTAACAATAGCAACAAAAAAGTAAATAAGCGGAGAACAATATATGGAAAGCTCGTAGGCAATGGATCGGTGATAGAGAATTATGCCGGATGTGGTTCATCATGTAACAGTCATAACCTAGGGTGACATAGAACTAGCTCCGATTCATCCATGTAATGTAGGCATGTATTCCGAATATAGTCATACGTGCTTATGGAAAAGAACTTTCATGACATCTTTTGTGCTACCCTCCCGTGGCAGCGGGGTCCTAGCGGAAACTAAGGGATATTAAGGCATCCTTTTAATAGAGTACCGGACCAAAGCATTAACACATAGTGAATACATGAACTCCTCAAACTACGGTCATCACCAGGAGTGGTCCCGATTATTGTCACTTCGGGGTTGCCGGATCATAACACATAGTAGGTGACTATAGACTTACAAGATAGGATCAAGAACTCTCATATATTGATGAAAACATAATAGGTTTAGATCTGAAATCCTGGCACTCGGGCCCTAGTGGCAAGCATTAAGCATAGCAAAGTCATAGCAACATCAATCTCAGAACATAGTGGATACTAGGGATCAAACCCTAACAAAACTAACTCGATTACATGATAAATCTCATCCAACCCATCACCGTTTAGCAAGCCTACGATGGAATTACTCATGCACGGCGGTGAGGATCATGAAATTGGTGATGGAGGATGGTTATGATGACGACAGCGACGGATTCCCCTCTTCGGAGCCCCGAATGGACTCCAGATCAGCCCTCCCGAGAGGTTTTAGGGCTTGGCGGCGGCTCTGTATCGTAAAACGCGATGAATCCTTCTCTTTGATTTTTTTTCTCTCCGAACACGAATATATAGAGTTGGAGTTGAGGTCGGAGGAGCTCTAGGGGCCCCACGAGGTAGGGGCGCGCGCCTAGGGGGCAGGCGCGCCCCCACCCTCGTGGCTAGGGTGTGGGCCCCCTGGTCTTGATCTTTTGCCAGTATTTTTTATTATTTCCAAAAATACGCTCCGTGAAGTTTCAGGTCATTCCGGGAACTTTTGTTTCTGCACATAAATAACACCATGGCAATTCTGCTAAAAACAGCGTCAGTCCAGGTTAGTTCCATTCAGAGCATGCAAGTTAGCATCCAAAACAAGGGCAAAAGTGTTTGGAAAAGTAGATACGATGGAGATGTATCAACTCCCCCAAGCTTAAACCTTTGCTTGTCCTGAAGCAATTCAGTTGACAAACTGAAAATGATAAAGAAAAACTTTTACAAACTCTGTTTGCTCTTGTTGTTGTAAATATGTAAAGCCAGCATTCAAGTTTTCAGGAAAGATTATAAACTAACCATATTCACAATAACGCTTAGGTCTCATGTTTACTCATATCAATGGCATAATCAACTAGCGAGCAATAATAATAAATCTGAGATGACAACACTTTCTCAAAACAATCATGATATGATATAACAAGATGGTATCTCGCTAGCCCTTTTTGAGACCGCAAAACATAAATGCAGAGCACCTTTAAAGATCAAGGACTGACTAGACATTGTAATTCATGGTAAAAGAGATCCAGTCAAGTCATACTCAATGTAAACTAACAGTAATGAATGCAAATGACAGTGTTCTCTCCAACTGGTGCTTTTTAATAAGAGGATGATGACTCAACATAAAAGTAAATAGATAGGCCCTTCGCAGAGAGAAGAAGGGATTTGTAGAGGTGCCAGAGCTCGGTTTTGAAATAGAGATGAATAATATTTTGAGCGGTATACTTTTATTGTCATCATAACAACCAAGAGATGGCGATATCTTCCATGCTACACACATTATAGGCGGTTCCCAAACAGAATGGTAAAGTTTATACTCCCCCTCAACCAACAAGCATCAATCCATGCCTTGCTCGAAACAACGAGTGCCTCCAACTAACAGGAGTCCCAGGGGGAGTTTTGTTTGCAATTATTTTGATTTGATTTGCATAAAGCATGGGACTGGGCATCCCGGTGACCAGGCACATTCTCGTGAGTGAGGAGAGGAGTCCACTCCTCTTGAGAATAACCCGCCTAACATGGAAGATACGGACAGCCCTAGTTGATACATGAGCTAATCGAGCATACAAAACAGGATATTTATTTGAAGGTTTAGAGTTTGGCACATACAAATTTACTTAGAACAGCAGGTAGATACCGTATATAGGTAGGTATGGTGGACTCATATGGAACAACTTTGGGGTTTATGGGATTGGATGCACAAGCAGTATTCCCGCTTAGTACAGGTGAAGGCTAGAAAAAGACTGGGAAGCGACCAGCTAGAGAGCAACAATAGTCATGAACATGCATTAAAATTAATCAACACCGAATGCAAGCATGAGTAGGATATAATGCACCATGAACATAAATATCATAGAGGCTATGTTGATTTTGTTTCAACTACATGCATGAACATGTGCCAAGTCAAGCCACTCGAATCGTTCAAAAGAGGATACCACCCTATCATACCACATCACAACCATTTTAATAGCATGTTGGCACGCAAGGTAAACCATTATAAGCTCCTAGCTAATTAATCATGGCACAAGAAACTATGATCTCTAGTTGTCATTGCAAACATGTTTATTCATAATAGGCTGAATCAGGAATGATGAACTAATCATATTTACAAAAAAAGAGAGGTCGAGTTCATACCAGCTTTTCTCATCTTAGTCAGTCCATCATATCTCGTCATAATTTCCTTTCACTTACATGATCGAACGATGTGGATAATAATAATAGTGCACGTGCATTGGACTAAGCTGGAATCTGCAAGCATTCAATAAACAGGAGAAGACAAGGCAATATGGGCTCTTTTGTCATATCAACAATAATGCATATAAGAGCCACTTCAACAATTTAATTATGGTCTTCTCCTATCGACCCCCAAAGAAAAGAATAGAAATAAAACTATTTACACGGGAAAGCTCCTAACAGGCAAAAGAAGAACATGAAATCTTTTTGGGTTTTCTTTTTAATTACTACTACGAGCTTGGAAATTTAAACTAGCTAAAAGCTACAACTAATTTTTTTGGTTTTTCTTAAGGTTTATTAAACACACAAGAAGAAAGCATAAAAAGAAAAAATAAACTAGCATGGATGATACAATGAAAAAGTATGAGCACCGACATCTAGCAATGAGTGTGTGAACATGAATGTAATGTCGGTGAGAAATACGTATTCCCCCAAGCTTAGGCTTTTGGCCAAAGTTGGTCTATGGCCACGGTTGGCCTGGCGGATATCCATAGTAATAGGTGGGGTCATATTGAGAAGAAGAAGACTCTGATTGCCACTGGTTGGCAATCATCTCCGGATCCCACTGGTAATTAGACTATTGTGGAGTATCAACTTGTGGTTCCGACTCTGGCTCTGTGGCTGATGTAGGGTTCCGGTAGGCGTGAATAGCCTCCAACGGAACAAGGTACTTGCTATTCGCGCTGATCGTGGAGGAAGGCGGTGAGGCCTGCATTCTCAGCCAATTCATAGAAATCATCATAAATCCCGGTTGCTCTCAAGAAATCATCACAAGGCCATTCACACGGCCGAACCTCCGCGATGCGAGGCAGATTATATTTGGGCCTCTTTGCTTCTTCGTTTTGCTTTTCCTTCGAGCTTCGGCTCAATGAGCCCCTCAAAAATCTCTTCATTATTTTCTGAAAAATTCTGAAATTTTTAGTAACTTCAAATAAAAGTGAACCAAACTCAACAATATTGATAGCAACTACTCCTACAAGTGCCTAGAGCCTATATCATGCATCAAAACTACTTGGAACCACATAAATTTGACATGCAAGCTCAAGAACAGTGTCACCTAAGCAGCAAAAATAAGCAATGAATAAAGCACTAGAACAAAAACTAATTGGACCAATGGAGGAGTCACATACCAAGGAACAATCCCCCCAAGCAGTTTTGTGAGAGGTGCTTTGAGCAAGGAGATCGAAAATTGCAGCAAAATGAGCTAGAACTCATGCTTAAGCTGGATAATGTTGTTTGTGGGAGGAAGAAGGAGTGTGTGGGTGCAGGAATAAGTGGAGGAGGGCCACCATGGGCCCATGAGGTAGGGGGCGCCCAGGGGGGTAGGGCACGCCCTCCACCCTCATGGCCAGGTGGATGCCCCCCTGTTGTGTTCTCAGTGCCAAATATTCTCAAATATTCCAAAAAAATCATATTTAAATTTCAGGGCATTTGGAGAACTTTTATTTTCAGGGTATTTTTATATTGCACGGATAATTCAGATAAAAAACAGAAAATACTATTTTTTGCTTTATTTATTATAAATAACAGAAAATAAAAAGAGGGTACAGAGAGTTGTCTCTTCTAAATTCATCCATCTCATGCTCATCAAAAGGAATCCACTAACAAGGTTGATCAAGTCTTGTTAACAAACTCATTCTGAATAACATGGAACCGGAGAATTTTCAAATAACACTAGGTTACCTCAACGGGGATATGCAGATCCCCAACAATAAGAATATCATATTTCTTCTTGACAGTAGGAAGAGGAAATTCAAAACCTCCAAAAATAATCAATGGAACTTTTCCAATAGAATTGATACTGTGGACTTGAGGTTGTTTCCTCGGAAAGTGTATTGTATGCTCATTACCATTAACATGAAAAGTGACATTGCCTTTGGTGCAATCAATAACAGCCCTTGCAGTATTCAAAAAAGGTCTTCCAAGAATAATAGACATACTATCGTCCTCGGGAATATCAAGAATAATAAAGTCCGTTAAAATAGTAACGTTTGCAACCACAACAGGCACATCCTCACAAATACCGACAGGTATAGCAGTTGATTTATCAGCCATTTGCAAAGATATTTCAGTAGGTGTCAACTTATTCAAATCAAATCTACGATATAAATAAAGAGGCATAACACTAACACCGGCTCCAAGATCACATAAAGCAGTTTTAACATAGTTTCTTTTAATGGAGCGTGGTATAGTGGGTACTCCTGGATCTCCAAGTTTCTTGGTATTCCACCTTTAAAAGTATAATTAGCAAGCATGGTCGAAATTTCAGCTTTCGGTATCTTTCTTTTACTAGTAACAATTTCTTTCATGTACTAAGCATAAGGATTCATTTTGAGCATATCAGTTAATCGCATACGCAAAAAGATAGGTCTAATCATTTCAGCAAAGCTCTCAAAATCCACATCATCCTTTTTCTTGGATGGTTTGGGAGGAAAGGGCATGGGTTTTTGAACGCATGGTTCTCTTTCTTTACCATGTTTCCTAGAAACAAAGTCTCTCTTATCATAATGTTGATTCTTTGATTGTGGGTTATCAAGATCAACAACAGGTTCAATTTCTATATCATTATCATTGCTAGGTTGAGCATCAACATGAACATTATCATTAACATTATCACTAGTTTCATATTCATTACCAGATTGTGTTTCAGCATCAGAAATAGAAATATCACTTGGATTCTCAGGTGTTTCAGTAATAGGTTCACTTGAAGCATGCAAAGTCCTATCATTCTTCTTTTTCTTCCTTTTAGAACGACTAGGTGCATCTATATTATTTCTCTGAGAATCTTGTTGTCGGTGTAGTAGAGTAGGGGTACCCTAGTATCCCGAACTTGTGCACGGGCAGTCGCAGCATCCCGCGGCAAGGCTTGCCGAGTGACCGCCAAGACCCTCCGCGGCTACTTTGAAGACCATCCAAGAACAAAGTACTCAAACCAAGGCCCCGGCAAGAGGAGCTGGCCGGGAAGAAGACAAAACCCCGGCAAGAGGAGCTTGCCAGGAAGGACAACCAAGGCATTTCAAGAAACTTGCCGCGACGCGCCACGCGTCCCGGCAAGGCCCGGTGAGCGACAAGCTCCCGAATACGACAAGACGACGACCGCGGCAAGGAGCTTGCCGCGGGAAACCCCCACTTCGTGCCCGCACTCCAGCACACCCGCCAACGTGTCGCTCTAGGACCCTCCCAAGCACACGTGGCAGGAGGCCGTGCAGCTAGGGGTGCGAGGTGGCAAGCAGGCACTGACAAGATAACCATCGTGGCAAACGGTGGCGTCCCTAGCGGTCCCTTTCGGTACTGTTTAGGCGACATAGACGGGCAATTAATGCCCTTGTCCCCTGCCGCCAGGGTTAGGTATGATACACTGTAACAGGTAGCTGTACCTACCACAGCACCTTTCCATTTTTGCCCTTTACCTCCGTTGCCACCTGTCGGTAACCCCTTGAGCATATAAAAGGAGGCCCGTGTGCAACGGGGGAGGGGGGGCAGCCAGTTCGAACACTCACGCTCGGTCCTGCTAGCTGCTGGTGTACTGTAGCACTCCGCGCTCCCGAGCTAGAAATCAATACAAAACCAAGAAGCAAGAGTAGGGTTTTACGCATCCGTGCGGCCCGAACCTGGGTAAATCGCTCGCGTGCTTCGCCTCGATCTGCTCTTTGCGCGACCTCCGCCCCCGCCGAACCGAAAGGGGCCCGGTCCGCCGGTCCCATAGGTGCCCGTGGATCAGTACCCCGGCATCTTTGGCGCGCCAGGTAGGGGGAAACCTATGCGCGGAGGAACCAACTCGTAGCTAGTTGCGCCCTCACTTTGCTTCGAGTCCCCTCAGGAACTTAAGTGAGCTGCTAGCGCCCTTACCTTGCTTCGAGTCCGCTCAGCAACTTAAGTGAGCTGCTAGCGCCCTTACCTTGCTTCGAGTCCGCTCAACAACTTAAGTGAGCTGCTAGCGCCCTTACTTTGCTTCGAGTCCGCTCAGCAACTTAAGCGAGCCGCTAGCGCCCTTACTTTGTTTCGAGTTCGCTCAGCAACTTAAGTGAGCTGCAACTAGTTGCGACAAGGTTTCTTGCCGGCAGCGGCACAGGCCCTTACCGGGTGAAACGAGTCACTAGGCCTGGCGCTGTCCGCCTTGAGACCGAAGATGGCATTCCGGTGAGCAACTCCTGGAACATTGAGCATCTTCGTAAGTTTTACCCGTAAGGCGCGGTTGTCGAAACCTGTTCCGGCAACCACCTTTTGTACAAGTCTTGCCGCTGCTGCATGCAATCCTTTGTACAAAGCCGGGCGCAGATCCCGTGCATAAGTAAACCTCATGTGCTCCGCACATTTTGTCAATTTTATGCTTTCTATTTCCTGGCATATACGATCTGACACTTTGTGCAGCACCTACTCCACGGTAAGCAATAACGAGCCGTAAAGCTCCATATATGTATTGTCTCTTCTTCCTTTTGAAAGCAAGGTTCCCCTCGCCCACAAGTTTGCCGGGGGGAAAGGAGAAGACGATGGATGGTATGGGCCAGGCGTCGTTCAAGAAAGTTTCGCCTTGCCGGGAATCAAACAACAGAAAAGCTAAGTTGCCAAAGTTTGAGCAATCAAATTTTTTAAATTTTAAGTTATCTCCCTTGAACGACCACACTTTGTATGGGAAACCTATGCACGGAGGAACCAACTCGTAGCTAGATGCGCCCTTACTTTGTTTCGAGTCCGCTCAACAACTTAAGTGAGCTGCTAGCGCCCTTACTTTGCTTCGAGTCCGCTCAGCAACTTAAGTGAGCCGCCAGCGCCCTTACTTTGTTTCGAGTTCGCTCAACAACTTAAGTGAGCTGCAACTAGTTGCGACGAGGTTTCTTGCCGGTAGCGGCACCGCCAGCGGGCTGCTGACGTTCCGCACTCAGCGCTCGCGGCTCAGGTGCCTGCACCGGCAAGTTCCCTAAAAGCGTAGGGCAAAAACATACAAAGGGAGGAATCAGGTAAAGGGAGTAACGTTGCAATCATTGCCCAGAATCAAGTTACATTACAAAGATAGCTTGTCGTAGCTCTAACAGATTGTCTTCATGACATGATGGGCAGCGACAAGAAAAGAAGAAATGGGCGGCCTAATCTACGCGATCGCCTTCGACCCGCTTGATCCCGCTCACCTTGTCCACAATGGGTGCGACAAGGGCCTTGAGCTCCTCCAGATCAGCTTCTGGCGGCAAGGACCTGAGGATGTTGGTGAGGCGGAGGCCCGGATTGCGGAAGGCCACCTTCATCAACACTTTCTCGAGGGCTCCTGCGCTCCCCTCCCGCTCTTTATAAAGGAGCGAGGTGGGGGCTCGGCCGCCCCGCTCAGCGAATCAAGGCACGGGAAGAGCAGGGAGTCGGGGACGACCCGCTGCCTCTGCTCACGACGGCCCGGTTTTCCCGCTTCCACCGTCCGCGACCCCAAGCGCATGGGAGCCGCGTGGCGGAGATGCAGAACCAAGGCGACGGACGAGGCGGCCTCGCCCAACCCCGTGATCGCGGGGAGTGGACGCCTCGAAAACCGCGCACCGGCCCCATCCAGTAAATGCACCACGCCCCCATGCCTACCTCCGCTTAGGGAGGAGGGCGTGAACCATCCCCTTCATCATGGCCTGACGCATGCTCGCGGGGCTTAGCCCCGCGCACGCCGCCCATGTCACCCACGACACCGCGTTTGACGCGTGCCGTTCTGGACGTGCGTGGTGGAAGCGGAGAGATATGCGGCGTGACCTAGGCCACGCGTGCCCGTGCACTGTTTTGGGCCTGGCCCAACAGCGCTCGGCACCGTGTGTGGCCCAGGCCCGGGGGCTCCTGTCGGTGTAGTAGAGTAGGGGTACCCTAGTATCCCGAACTTGTGCACGGGCAGTCGCAGCATCCCGCGGCAAGGCTTGCCGAGTGACCGCCAAGACCCTCCGCGGCTACTTTGAAGACCATCCAAGAACAAAGTACTCAAACCAAGGCCCCGGCAAGAGGAGCTGGCCGGGAAGAAGACAAAACCCCGGCAAGAGGAGCTTGCCGGGAAGGACAACCAAGGCATTTCAAGAAACTTGCCGCGACGCGCCACGCGTCCCGGCAAGGCCCGGTGAGCGACAAGCTCCCGAATACGACAAGACGACGACCGCGGCAAGGAGCTTGCCGCGGGAAACCCCCACTTCATGCCCGCGCTCCAGCAGACCCGCCAACGTGTCGCTCTAGGACCCTCCCAAGCACACGTGGCAGGAGGCCGTGCAGCTAGGGGTGCGAGGTGGCAAGCAGGCGCTGACAAGATAACCATCGTGGCAAACGGTGGCGTCCCTAGCGGTCCCTTTCGGTACTGTTTAGGGGACACAGACGGGCAATTAATGCCCTTGTCCCCTGCCGCCAGGGTTAGGTATGATACACTGTAACAGGTAGCTGTACCTACCACAGCACCTTTCCATTTTTGCCCTTTACCTCCGTTGCCACCTGTCGGTAACCCCTTGAGCATATAAAAGGAGGCTCGTGTGCAACGGGGGAGGGGGGGCTAGCCAGTTCGAACACTCACGCTCGGTCCTGCTAGCTGCTGGTGTGTACTGTAGCACTCCGCGCTCCCGAGCTAGAAATCAATACAAAACCAAGAAGCAGGAGTAGGGTTTTACGCATCCGTGCGACCCGAACCTGGGTAAATCGCTCGCGTGCTTCGCCTCGATCTGCTCTTTGCGCGACCTCCGCCCCCGCCGAACCGAAAGGGGCCCGGTCCGCCGGTCCCATAGGTGCCCGTGGATCAGTACCCCGGCACTTGCTCAATTCTCTTAGAGTGGCCTTCAGGATACAAAGGTTCCTGAGTCATTTTACCAATTCTAGTAGCCACTCTAATAGCAAAATCATTATTCTTACTATTCAATTCATTGAGCAAATCATTTTGAGCTTTAAGTACTTGTTCTACTTGAGTGGTAACCATAGAAGCATGTTTACTAATAAGTTTAAGTTCACCTTTCACATTAGCCATATAATCACCCAAGTGTTCAAGCATATCAGCACTGCGTTTTAATTCTCTACCAAAATAATCATTGAAGTCTTCTTGCTTAACCATAAAGTTATCAAACTCATCTAAGCATGGGCTAGCAAACTTAGTAAATAGGATTTCAGCTTTATCATATCTATAGATAGAATTTACCTTTACTACCTGTGTCGGGTTATCAAGACCATGTATTTCTTCAATAGGAGATGGATTAAAATTATGCATTTCTTCAACAGGCGGTAAATTAAGACCATGTATTTCTTCAATAGGAGGTAAATTCTTAACATCTTCAGCTTTAATACCCTTTTCTTTCATGGATTTCTTTGCCTCTTGCGTATCTTCAGGACTGAGAAATAGAACACCTCTCTTATTCGGAGTTGGTTTAGGAATAGGCTCAGGAAGTGTCCAATTATTTTCATTAGTCAACATATTATTTAATAGAATTTCAGCTTCATCTGGTGTTCTTTCCCTGAAAACAGAACCAACACAACTATCCAGGTAATCTCTGGAAGCATTGGTTAGTCCATTATAAAAGATATCAAGTATTTCATTTTTCTTAAGAGGATGATCAGGCAAAGCATTAAGTAATTGGAGAAGCCTCCCCCAAGCTTGTGGGAGACTCTCTTCTTCAAGTTGCACAAAATTATATATATCCCTTAAAGCAGCTTGTTTCTTATGAGCAGGGAAATATTTAGCAGAGAAGTAATAAATCAAATCCTGGGGACTACGCACACAACCAGGATCAAGAGAATTAAACAATATCTTAGCATCACCCTTTAATGAGAACAGAAATATTTTAAGGATGTAAAAGTAATGAGTTCTCTCATCATTAGTGAACAGGGTGGCTATATCATTTAATTTAGTAAGATGTGCCACAACAGTTTCAGATTCATAGCCATAAAAAGTATCAGATTCAACCAAAGTAATTATATCAGGATCAACAGAGAATTCATAATCCTTATCAGTAACACGGATAGGTGAAGTAGCAAAAGCAGGGCCAGGTTTCATTCTAGCATTAAGGGATTGCTCCTTCCATTTAGCTAATAACATCTTTAGATCATATCTATCATTGCAAGCTAAAATAGCTCTAGTAGCTTCTTCATCCATAACATAACCCTCAGAAACAACAGGCAATTCATATTTATTAGGGGGAGAGTCTTCATCATCACTTTCGTCAATATTATCAGTTTCAATAATTTCATTCTCTCTAGCCCTAGCAAGTTGTTCATCAAGAAATTCACCAACTGGCATAGTAGTATCAAGCATAGAAGTAGTTTCATCATAAGTATCAGGCATAGCAGAAGTGGCAACATTAATAACATGCGACATATCAGAATGAATGGCAGAAGCAGGTTTAGGTGTCGCAAGCTTACTCAAAACAGAAGGTGAATCAAGTGCAGAGCTAGATGGCAGTTCCTTACCTCCCCTCGTAGTTGAGGGATAAATCTTGGTTCTTGGATCTTTCAAGTTCTTCATAATCATAAGCAGATATAAATCCCAAGTGACTCAAAGAATAGAGCTATGCTCCCCGGCAATAGCGCCAGAAAATAGTCTTGATAACCCATAAGTATAGGGGATCGCAACAGTTTTCGAGGGTAGAGTATTCAACCCAAATTTATTGATTCGACACAAGGGGAGCCAAAGAATATTCTCAAGTATTAGCAGCTGAGTTGTCAATTCAACCACACCTGGAAACTTAATATCTGCAGCAAAGTATTTAGTAGCAAAGTAATATGATAGTAGTGGTAACGGTAGCAAAAGGTAATGATAACAAAAGTAATGTTTTTGGTATTTTGTAGTGATTGTAACAATAGCAACGGAAAAGTAAATAAGCGGAGAACAATATATGGAAAGCTCGTAGGCAATGGATCGGTGATAGAGAATTATGCCGGATGCGGTTCATCATGTAACAGCCATAACCTAGGGTGACACAAAACTAGCTCTGATTCATCAATGTAATGTAGGCATGTATTCCGAATATAGTCATACGTGCTTATGGAAAAGAACTTGCATAACATATTTTATCCTACCCTCCCATGGCAGCGGGGTCCTAGCGGAAACTAAGGGATATTAAGGCCTCCTTTTAATAGAGTACCGGACCAAAGCATTAACACATAGTGAATA